>NW_018164504.1:7042-19240 GCF_001263595.1 Phalaenopsis equestris | reverse complement strand
TAAAATTTATCATTGCTAACTTACACCTTCCCCATGGGATCAATATTTGGGGCTTAAATAGAAAGTCCATTATTACTTGATAACAATATGTATAGTTGCATAGAATCCCATTATTAATTACCTATAATTATATATATTTTATAAAACTTACTTTTCATATAAGGATCAAGTTTTTGGCACTGTATTGGTGTCAACTTCATAAATCCTTACATATAAAAAATCGGGATCAAGTTTTTGGCGTCGTTGTCGGGGAAGGTAATGTTTAAATTTGATTGAATTAAATAGTTTTGATAAATTAGGAAATTTAGATAATATTCATATATAAATATATAAAACACAAAAAAATATAAAAAAATAAAAAATAAAAAAAAAGAAAATTATTTAAGAGTTTATTTTTAAAAAATTTTACTTTGCTTACTTTGTTTATGCGAAATATTGGATCTGAAGGTTTAGTACCTTACGATTCAGAATTAGAACGTACTATTAGAAAAATTTGAAAACAACAAAGAGAAATTAAGAATTTGAAATAAATGACAAATATGACAAATAATATAGAAAATAATATAGAAAATCCAATAAATGAGAATTAACAAAGATCTTTAAAAGATTATACGAATCTGACAGTAGACAAACTTCATTTAACTATTCAAAATCCTAATGTTGTTGCTAATTCATTTGAACTTAAACCTGCTATTATCCAAATTGTACAAAATAATCAGTTTGGAGGATCACCTACTGAAGATCCGAACTTACATCCTGCTAGTTTTCTTGAAATTTGTGCTATATTTAAATATGACGGAGTTTCTAATGATGATGTTAGGCTTAGACTTTTTCTTTTTCATTAAGGGATAAAGCCAAGGCTTGGTTAAATTCATTAGCACCTGGATCTATTAGAACTTGGGGAGAACTATCACAAAAATTTTTGGCTAAATATTTTCCACCCTCGAAAATTGCTAAGCTTAGAAATGATATTACATCTTTTTGTCAGTTTGAAGGGGAATCGATATATGAAGCTTAAGAAAGATTTAAAGATCTTCTTAAAAAAATTCCACACCATTCTTTACCACAATGGTTAATAATTCAAACATTTTACAATGAATTAGTGGGATCACTTTGATTTATTATAGATGTTGCTGCAGGTGGATCATTAATATCAAAACCTTTTGATGAAGCATACTCTTTAATCGAAGAAATTGCTACTAGCAATTTTTAAAGGCCCTTTGAAAGGGTAAATCCTAAGAGAGTAGTCAATATTCATGATTCTGATGCAATGTCTATTTTTGGCATCTCAAATTTCTGCTATTTCTAAAAATATTGATCAAATAGGAGTGAACTATTCTCAAATACCCCTAGTATTAGAAGAAAATTCACTAGGGTAGATTATTGATACTCAACCATCTTATGAAACCTTAAACGCTATAAATAATCAAAATAACAATCCCTATTCTAACTATTTTAACCCTGAATGGAAAAATAACCCTAATTTTAGTTAGAATAATTATAATAATTCGGTGAATCCATCTGTGAATCTGAATAATCAAGGAAATCCTAATTTTTGACCCAAGGAAATCCTAATTTTTAAATCCTAATTTTTGACCTTATTATCCTCCAGGATTTAACTCCAATCCTAACCCACAAGTTAATGGAAAGAAGTTGACGATGGAAGAAGTTGTGTTGAATATGGGAAATCAAATACAGAATCAAAGGGCTGCTATTAGAAATATTGAAAATCAATTAGGACATATTGCTATTGCACTTAGTAACAGACCTTCTAGAATTCTTCTGAGTACTGTGAAAGTTAATCCAAAAGATCAAAATAAAGTACAAAATACAGCTATTCAATTACGAAGTGGAAAAGAAATTGAAACAAGAATCCAAAGAGAAACTGAAGTTGATGAAGAGAAGGAAGAAATGAAAAATGATCAAGAGGAAAATGAAGCAGAAGAATAAAGATAAATAATTTACAAAATGGTATAAAATAATCAGTTTGGAGAAACACATGTTCCTTTAGAAAAACCATTACCTCCGTTTCCTCAAAGACTGAAGCAGAAAAATAAAGATAAATAATTTATAAAATTTTTGGAAAAAAATTTTTGGAAAACAATAAATATTCCTCTTGTTGAAGCTTTGGAACAAATGCCCTTGTTGAAGCTTTGGAACAAATTTTAAACAAATGCCACAAGTGAAATTTATGAAAGATATACTGAATAAGAAAAGAAAGTTTACAGCTCATGAGACTGTTGCACTCAGTTAAGAGTGTAGTGTTATTATTCAGAAAAGCTTCCTGAAAAATTAAGAGATTCTAGTAGTTTTACTATACCTTTTGCAATTGGTGAAAAGTTTTATGGACAAGCTTTATGTGATTTAGGTGCGAGTATCAATCTTATGCTCTTATCAATTTTTAAACATTTAAATTTGGGAGAAATTTCCCCTACTAATGTAACTCTTCAGTTAGTTGACTGATCAATAACTTATCCAAAAGGAGTTATAGAGGATGTACTAGTAAAAGTGGATAAATTTATTTTCCCAATAGACTTTATAGTATTGGATATGGAGGAAGATAAAAAGATTCCTATTATTTTAGGGGAGATCATTTCTTGCAACAGGAAGAGCTATAATAGATGCAAGAGCAAAGAAAGCATTCCAAGGATCGCAGCTAGGGAAATCAAAAGGATACCTGATGATCAGGAAAGAAAATTGGAAAGGAAGAAGGTTCAATCTCCTATAGAGCGACGAACCAGAAAGGAAACCAGTGAGGGAGATCGAGGGCATCCCCGGAATTCCTAGGGCAATGCGGATCGCAAACGCGCTTTTTTTTTAGAATGAAGATGAAATTAACGAAGAAGATTTGGATTATATTCAGGGCAAATTTGAAACGTTAGACTTGTTGGAAAACGACAGTAAAAATCTTATACCTTCAAGTATTAAACCACCTGAACTTGAATTAATGATATTACCTGCCCATTTAAAGTATGTATTTTTTGGAGAGTCATCAACATTGCCGGTTATTATATCTTCCGAGTTAACTGAGATTCAGGAACAAAAGTTAATAGAAATGTTGAAAAAATATAAAAAGGCTTTTGGATGAACTTTAGCAGATATTAAAGGAATTAGTCCTTCATTTTGTATGCACAGAATTTTATTAGATGAACAATATGAACCTAAAGCTGATCCTCAGAGAAGATTAAACCCAATAATGAAAGAAGTTGTTAAAAAAGAGATTTTAAAATGGTTAGATGTTGGAATTATATATCCTATTTCAGATAGTGCTTAGGTAAGCCCAATTCACTGTGTCCCGAAGGAAGGAGGAGTAACTGTTGAAGAAAATTAGAAAAATGAATTAATACCAATAAGACAAGTAACTGGTTGGCAAATTTGCATTGACAATAGAAAATTAAATATGACCACCAGAAAAGATCACTTTCCTTTACCCTTTCTAGACCAAATATTGGATAGATTGACAGGGAATAAATATTATTGCTTTTTAGATAGATATACTGGTTATCACCAAATTCCAATTTCTCTAGAGGATTAAGAGGAAACAATGTTTACAAGCCCATATGGAACATTTTCTTTTTGTAGAATGTCTTTTGGACTATGCAATGCACCTGCAACATTTCAAAGATGTATAATATCAATTTTTAGTAATTTTATAGAACATGGAATGAAAGTGTTTATGGACAATTTTTCTGTATTTGGGACTTTGTTTGAATTATGCCTTAATAATTTTGACAAAGTTTTGAAAGTATGTGAAAAAGTTAATTGAATACTAAATTGGGGAAAATGTCAATTTATGGTTGCAAAAGGTATTGTACTCGGGCATAAAATTTCTGAAAAAGGAATGGAGGTAGATCCTGCAAAAATCAAAGTTATAGAAAAATTACCACCGCCTACTAGTGTTAAAGGGGTGAGAAGTTTTCTAGGGCATGCTGGTTTTTAGAGGCGCTACATAAAAAAATTTTCAAAAATAACTAAGCCTCTATGCCAACTTTTAGAAAAAGATATAAAATTTGATTTTAATGAAGAATGCATAAAAGCATTTGAATTATTAAAAAAAAAATTAGGCACTGCACCTATAACAGTACCACCTGACTGGGAGAAACCATTTGAGATAATGTGCGATGCTAGTGATTATATTATTGGGGCTGTATTAGGACAAATGCACGATAAAGTTTTTAAAATTATATATTATGCTAGTAAGGCCTAAATGAAGTTCAAATTAACTATACTACTACTGAAAGAGAGTTATTAGTTATTGTTTATGCCTTTGAAAAATTTAGACCTTATTTAATTGAAACTAAATGTACAGTGCATATAGATCACTCTGCTATTAAATATTTAATGCAAAAGAAGGATGCTAAATCAAGATTAATTAGATGGATACATTAATTAAATCAAGATTAATTAGATGGATACTTCTATTGGAAGAATTTGATTTTACCATGATTGATAGAAAGGGAAATAATAATCAAATAGCTGATCATCTGTCTATAATATAAATAGAAATATTAACTATATTTGCAAATGAAATTTTAGAGAATTTCCCTAATGAAAAGTTATATATTATTGATGAGATAGATGTACCGTGGTATGCTGATATGGTAAATTATATTGTAAGTGATATTCTATCACCTGATATAAAAAATTCACAATTAAATAAGTTTATATATGGTTCAAAAGGCTATTTTTAGGATGACCCATATTTATATAAACAATATAAAGATCTAATTATTAGAAGATGTGTGCCTTATGAAGAAACTCAACAGATAATTGAAAGATGTCATGATTCTAAATTTGGAGGACATTTCGAAACAAATAGAACTGCATATAAAATTTTACAAGCTGAATTTTATTGGTCTAAAGATGTTAATGGATGTTAATGAATATATTAAAACGTACGATATATGTCAATTTGGAGGAAATATATCTAGAAGAAATGAAATGCTTCTAAACTACACATTGGAAGTTGAAATTTTTGATGTGTGGGGATTATATTTTATGGGATCATTTATGCCTTTATTTGGAAACTTATATATATAACTTATTGTTGATTATATGTCCAAATGGATTGAAGCTATTGTTGTACCTAGACGTGATGCTCAGAGTATTTCTAAATTTTTAATTAAAAATATTTTTACAAGATATGGAATGCCGTAGAAATAACTATAAATCTTTACAAATTGGATTGGTCTGCTAGACTTTATTCTGTATTATGGGCATATAGAACTGCTTATAAGACTCCTATAGGAATGTCCCCACACAGATTGATATTTGGAAAAAACATGTCACTTACCTATAGAATTAGAGCATAAAGCATTTTGGGCTATCAAAGAATTTAATTTTAATCTAAAAGATGCTGGTGAGAAGATATTATTGCAACTCAATGAACTTTAGGAGATTAGAAATGAAGCATAAGATAATACAAAACTCTATAAAAAAAAAAGAGAAAATGAAAATTTGGTCTGGTCGGAAGATTATTTAGAAGAAATTTAAACCTGGACAAGGAGTTCTATTATATAATACAAGATTAAGATTGTTTCTAGGAAAACTGAAATCCAGATGGTTAGGACCATTTAAAGTGATTAAAGTTTATCATTATGGAACTGCTGTGATTAAAGATTCTAACACTGAAAAGATATTTAAAGTTAATAGGCATTGTTTAAAACACTATTATGAAGGACACATACCTCAATTTAAAGAAGTTTTAATGTTAAGTCAATCCAACTAAACAAATGGTATGTCAGGCTCACGACATTAAACCAAGCACTTTGTGGGAGGCAACCCATACTTATATGTTTATGTATTACTATTTAGTTTGTTAAGTGTCTTATATATTAGTAGATAATAATCTTGCACAATTTCATTTATTATAAATTAAATTCAATATTGATATTGGAAGAAATGTTGGAATCTAATTGAACAAAAAAATAAAAATTGCAAAAATTTGGCCACTGGCGCAGACAACGCCCAAGAAAACGGACTCAGTGCCGGCAGCGCCCATCGGGAGCGCCAGCGGTGCCAAGACCAGGAGCGCCAGCGGTGCCGAGAGCGGTTGGACGGTTTCTGTGACTTTTGGCGGACTTTGAAGGGGTTTCGCTTCATAATAACCATCGGGAGGTGTTTTTAAAGTCCTAAAAATTGCCTAGGACGTTGCTGACCTGGTTAAATTTCAGTTGAAGTCTATGGTACCACCGACGCCATCTCCTCATTTAGTGCAAGGCTCCAGCCATCCTTGAAAGCAAAGAGCAGTCTCTATCCCGACATTTTTTTGGAGACGACAGGAAAAATGTCAGTGGGCCCAAACTTGGCATGAACAAGAACAAAACAAAGTATTTATTGAAGTGAATTTTAGCTTATTTTAGTGAAATGAATTATTTACTTATAGATGAATTTTGTTTAAATTTTTGTGGAACATTATGCTCAAAAGTGGAAAGGATAAAATTTGAAGTTTAAATTTTTTTCTCAAAATTTTCATTATATTTAGGTTAATTACAAAATTTGGACCTGGTCATGGACAGTTGGCCACATAGATAACCCGAAAACAATCAAAGTTTCAAAGCAAGCAAAGGCAAGCGGCATCAGGTTGCGTAATAGATTTTCAATTATCGTCCATTTATTGGAGACATGGGTCTTTCGCCGTGGAAGTCCACTAACTGGTAGGCTCCTCCTGTGTAGACCTTTTCAACGACAAATGGTCCATCCCAAGTTGGCTCGAATTTTCCACCTATTTTGCGGCGTGCAAGAATAGGCCTTTTGAGTACAAGGACAAGGTCACCAACTTTGAATGTCTTTGGGCGGACCAATTTATTATGGGCTTGTTCCATCTTCGTATGGTAAAGCTCCAAATATTGTAGTGCTTCTAGTCATTTTCCCTCAAGATTTTCCAGTTCTTCAAGTCTGAGTTTTGCACTTTCTCCTATTGTGAGTTGGTTAGCAATAACAACTCTGAGAGACGGTGTCTGGATTTCTAGTGGTAGCACGATCTCGGACCTGTACACGAGCATATAGGGTGTACACTGAGTGGGAGACCTGAAAGTCGTTTGGTAGGCCCACAAGGCTTCTAATAGTTTGTTGTGCCAATCTCTTTTGTTTTCATCCAGTGTTTTTCTTTAAAATCTGTACCAATGTTTTTTTAAGGCTTCAGCCAGACCATTTGCTCTAGGATAGTAAATTGTAGAGTATCTCCAATCTATACCATGTCTTTTGATGAAATTTTTTATCTTTTTTATCTTTGTGCTCTTTGTGCTTCTGAAAGTTGTCCCATTGTCGGAAATTATTCTTCACGGTACTCCGAATTGGTAGACAATTTTGCCTTTGAAAAATTGAAGCACATGTTATGTCGAACCTCACGTAACAGTACTGCCTCTGCCCATTTAGAGAAATAATCTGTAGCGGCAAGTATAAACTTGTGTCTTTTGGAAGATGGAGGGTCTATCGGACCTATTACTTCCGTGCCCCAACACTCAAATGGCCACGAGGCAACAGTTGGGTGTAGTACATTCAGAGGCTGGTGTAAGACCACCCCATGCACTTGGCATTGGTGACATTTTCTGGTTGTATCCATGCAGTCGGACATCATTGATGGCCAATAATACCCGAGTCTTTTGATCTTCATTTTCATTTTCGGCCCTGACTGATGAGCGCCACACAGTCCGACATGTACCTCTTTGACAATATTCTGTGCTTCGGCTCTGCTCAAACACCGTAGCCACATTTGGTCAAATGATCTTCTGTAGAGAACGTTTCCCACCAGGGAGTAAGACATGACCCTTCTTGTGATATGGTGGCTTCAGACTTGTCTTCTGGCAGCTTTCGAGAATGCAAATATTCTATTAATGGCTTGCGTCAATCTTCATTGATGTCTGCAACTATATTTATTGCTTCTTCTTTTCCGAGCTTGTGTAGAATTTCAAGATCAATCTGAGACAAGGCTTGTTTTCCTTACACTGTGATTTCAATAGAATCCTCCGGGGGACATGTCATTTCCTTAGTAAGTTTTGCTAGAGCATTGGCAGGGGCATTATCTCCCCTAGGAATCCGGTAGAAAGTTACACCAGGAATCTGCTCGAGAGCTTCATCGTGTACTGATGGTATTCTGTTAATCTTGGTTTCAAAATTCTATATTGTCCGGCGAATTGTTGGATGACGAGTTGGCAGTCGCCATAGATGACAATGTTTGTTATATCCATTGAGATTGTCATTCCCAATCCGGGTATTAAAGCTTCATATTGTGTTTCATTGTTGGTGCACGGCTTTGTCAGGTGGTGTGAGAGCCTCAACATAACCTTATCTTGTGTGATAAAGATCAAAGTGATCCCTGCTTTTCCTGGTGTAACTGTGCATGATCTTTTGTCTTTTCTGGCTGACGAAGCATCGTCGAAGTACAACTCCCAGCATTGCGCACTGGAGAATTCCATTTTAGTATTTGCTCGTCTGGTAACTCGTCGTTGAGAGAGGACCCAACTGACAGTGGGTGTGCAATAAGAAATTCTGCTAGTATCTGTCCCTTGATAGCACGGAGGGGAACAAAAGTTATATCAAATTGCAATAAGATCATTAACCATCTTGCTAGACTTCCGAAGAGTGTTGGTCGGATTATCAGATATTGCAATAGATTAACTTTCAAGATTAGGGTAATCTATTGAGAAAGCATATAAGGTCTAAGCTTTTGGGCGGTGAAAATCAATGCCAGACAATGCTTCTCAATAGGTGGATACCTTATCTCCGTCAATATTAGGCGATGACTCAAGTAGTAGAGTGCATTTTCTTTACCCTCATCATTGACTTGGGCTAAGAGGGCTCCAAGAGAGTCGTCTAAGGCCGTTTCTCTGGGATAGGGGCTGCCAAGGTAGGAGGTGTCATTAAATATTGTTTAACATCCTCAAAGGTCCGCTGGCATTTCTCTTCCCAAATAAATTTGGCGTCCTTTTTAATTAATGCCGAGAAAGGCTGACACCTACCTGAGAGCTTAGAAATAAAGCGTCTCAAATTTGCCAACTTCCCCTGGAAGGAACGTAGTTGTTTCAAGGTTTTAGAAGGAGGCATTTCCAAGATAGCTTTAATTTTATCCGTGTCGATCTCAATTCCCCGATGAAGGACAACGAATCCCAGAATCATGGATTCATTTTAAGGTCATATCGTCATAACCATTCAAACGCGATCCTCAAATCATATAAATGGTCTATTTTTCGTTTACTTTTGATGACCAAATCATCCACATAGCATTCTACTTGGTTGTCAATGAGGTCGTCAAAAATCTTCGTCATTGCTCGTTGATATGTTGCTCCGACGTTCTTTAGGCCGAACGAAATCACTGTGTAGCAGAAAATTCCAATCGGTGGTTGTATCCCGACGATCCGTCCATGAAGGAGAAAATTTCATGTGTTAAAGTGATATCCACCATCATCTCTAGTATGGGTAGTGACAATTTGTCTTTTAGACATGCCTTGTTCAAATCTATGAAATTGACACAAACACAGATCTGTCTGTTTTTCTTCTTAACAGGTACAATGTTAGCTAACCACGTGAGGTATTTCTCTTCTTTCACAAAGTTGGTGTCTATTAATTTCTTCACCTCGGCGATGACTTGTTGATCTATTTCGAGACGCATTTTCCTGGGAGCTTGTTTTATTGGTGTTATATTCTTGTCCACCCCAAGTTTATGAATTGCAACCTCTGCTGACGGTCCTGACATTTCATCATAGCTCTATGCGAAGCAATCTTCGAATTCTGTTAATAATTTGATCAATTCTGCAGATTCTTGTAATTGAGCAGAGAACTTATAAATGTAGTTCGGGGTTGTTCTTCAGTCCCGAGGTTAATCTCTTTCAATTCATCAATGGTAGATTTAATTTCCTCCTAAGGTTTTGGGGGAGCATCTTCTATTAGTTGATCAGTAGAGTCATCATCTATATCGAGGCAATCCTCTCCTGACTCGCCAGTAACAACCAGGCAAAATTCAGAATCATCGACTGGTCCGACTGTACCAAATCCGAGACCCTCTTTTGAATTTGGAGTTCGACTTTTACCATTCCATAATTTTTAAAAAAGTTGAAATTTATCTTTTGGCACTTGTTTTGGTAAGTGTCCCTGTTGAATTAACTTTTGAACACAAGGCGAGAAGTAACCAGAAGGCAATTCCATTAATTCATTAGGATCATCATCCAAATTTACATATTTTTCAAGCTCAGTAGAGGTAGAAGCACAATAAAATTTGATCGGCTTTGAACCAACACTACAGACTTCCTTGACCTCTAAACTCTCGACCTTTTGAGGGATAATCGGAGTAAAGGTCATAGCATTCAAATAGTGGTTTATCCGATCATACATTGTTTCATATTCACTTCTCTTTATATCTTCTAAGGATATCTCGTACTGAGGTCTCTTCCGTCTTGTCATCATTATCTCATCTTCAGAACTGTCTTCATCACCAACGTTGATGGTTGGCCTAGTCCGTTCAACAATTAAATTGATCCTTCCTCGTCCAAGTCCCTGGCCTCGACCTCGGGTGCACAAACTAAAAGAAGTTTCACCAACTCGTTGTAAGGGAGTGGTGGAAGTTCGCTGAAGCAGATTTGAATGGCCTCCTCTTTGTAATTCTTCTAAATCTTCATCTTTGTTTGTGATAAATTCACAAGAGAAGAAAGTCAAGTCCTCTTTGGAGGCGCGTAATAGGCAGCGTCTTCATGGATACCAATTTCATGCACTTAAAATGGTTGTAGGTCTCCTTTGATGCAATTTTCTTGACCATCTTTGCAGTATTTGATGCATTAGTGTAGAGATTATGGAATCATATTGTGTTCATGAATCCATGGTCGACCCAGCAGAGCGTTAAAAGAGGTCTCGGCGTCGATGATATGAAATTTAATGGCAGTCACGAGTTCTCCAACCTTCATAAGTAATTTAATTGATCGGAGGGCTCTTTCTCCCTTTTGGTTGAATCCTCTTAACATCATTTTATCGTCCGTAAGCACTTGAGCTTCAATATCCAAATTGGCCAATGTTCGTAGGCTCATCAAGTTAAGAGATGCTCCAGGATCTACTAATACTCTAGACAAGACAAATCTGCCGATGTTGACGGAGATGTAGAGTGGACGATTGTGGTCGGCGGTACCGAGCAGCAAGTCTTCATCTGTGAAAGTTACCCAAGACTTTTCTTTCAATGAACAAACTTCATCTGAGGATGTGCTGACCAACTGAGCTAAGCAAATTTCTGGGTCAAGCAAAGCTGTAACCAGAGACTCTCTCATCTCCTTTCACAGGATCAGAGCGTCATAGATGCGTAATCGGGCCGACAACTTCCTAAGATGAGCTAGCATGTTGTAGTTTACTTTGTATGATCCTTTGATTTTATCTTGATCATGTAGTTCTTCCACTGGTGGGGGTGGAGGTATCTCTTCTCGGCTCATTATCTGCTTTCCTTTATCTATTGGAGCTGTTCTTGGTGGTAACACTTTTCCGCTCCTTAAGTTAACTTCTGTGATTTCTTCTTCTTAAGATATCATTGTTGAATATTTCGGTGTCTCTTCCTCTCTGTCGGAAAGATCTAAGTTGATGGTAAGGTGTACCGTGATGCTCGAGAATTGGATCCTCGTTATCAGTGCCGTCGTAAAATAATTCATCAGACTTGAGTATGATTTAAGGATCGTTTTGGGGATCAAGCTCAAAGCTAGATTGATCATAATCAGTTATGTTATCACCAGGAATAGTTAAAACGTAGCCAAAATCACAATCATTATATTCATAAGACCCCGGAGGGACAAAAAGATAATCATACAAAGACAAGGGTTCGAGAATTTTCTTCCCCAAATTTGAGACAACTAATCTGGTAAAGGCGGCCCCTATCCTACCCCATGTTCTATCAATCTTTATAGTGACGCTTTTCTTCTTCTTCTTCTTTATCCTTGACAATGATGTCTCTCCTGACAAAACCTTCATCTTGGGCTTGGTATGCTGTGGACTCTGAATGGAGGCTTGTCTTGATGTAAACTGGATCTTGTTCAGTACTTTCTTGAATGATCTGCTCCAGACCTCATTCCATTCTTCTTCTCTGATATATGCAGAAGATTGTTTTGATGGATCCTGTATTTGATTGAGGACCCTCTTGAGTTCATCCCAAGTTGTACTCCATCCATCTGCTCCAGTATACGGATCGATTGGGGAGATTGGCTCGGGTGAAAACATATTTATAGAAACTTT
>NW_018164504.1:3503-6764 GCF_001263595.1 Phalaenopsis equestris | reverse complement strand
GTGGGTTGATCTTCTCTGTATCTGGGCATACTGTGACAAAGAATGGCGAGGATCTTCTGCATATATCTTCATCAACTGCTTTCCTTTGTTGATGGTCGCTACTACTCCTGATTTCTTTTTGAACACTCTGGTCACCTTAGCCTTTTCGTGTGGCTCCATGTGCTTAATTTCCTCTTGAAGACTGCTGGCTTTACTGAGTAGCTTCTTGAAGGATTTGATGCTCAGTCCCTTGAGCATGAAAGCTACTGGCCCATGAATGCTCTTGAGTAGAATTTCAATTGCATGATGTTCCTGTAGCTAAGGTTCACATTTCATGCTAAGGTTTCTCCACCTCAAAATATAGTCCACCAAAGTTTTGCTAGACTTTTGCTTTTCCATCATGAGCTCTCCAATAGACACATGGTGTTGTGCCCCGACAAATCTTTTCACAAATAACTTTTCCAACTCGGAAAATATTTTAACTCACCTGTTGGGCAAGTCAGCATATCAGTCTAAAGCAATTCTTGACAAGCTGCTGATGAACTGCTGGAAGAGTAGAGCTTCACTATTTTTCGAAATATCTTGAAGTTTGGGGCCACAAAACCCTTGGGGAAAGGCACGATATCGAATTCCTCCGGGCAAGGTCTACCCTTTAGAACCAATGCACCACCCTTATACCGGGTTAAAGCGTCCCGCACTTGTTCAACCATTTTCTTGAATTCTTTTTCTGGTATAGAACTTGAAACTTGATGGAGAATCATAGAACTTGATGGAGAATTTGCTCGTCTATGCTCGTCTATATTTTTTGAAGCAACCTCTCTTCTTTCATCTGTGATGTATATGATTTCCGACTGATTGATCTCTGGAGAAGCCAACTACGGTGATTGTGATTGCCCCTGAATAGTGGTCATAGCGGTCATGGGTGCGGTCATCTTGCGTTCATCTCTTCTATTCTTTTCTCTAATAGACTAACTTGCTCATCACTTAGGAGGACAACCTTACGCAGTTCATCTATGGCATTCTCTTTGGTGTGAGGTTGAGCCTCGCGCGCTGATGTGGCGGCTCTGGTTTCAATTACATGGACATCCATGAAATCTTCCTCCAAGTAATCATTGTAATCAAAATTTTCATCGTCGCTATCGATGGAAACTCCGTGTTCTCGAGCTAACTTAGAAATCTCGGTCCTAAGTTTCTCAACTTTCTCTTCAATTATTGATTCCTTGATCACTTAAGGATTTGGAGGACCCTGATGGACATCCTCTACTTGCTCCTCCATCTCGCTAGCTATTGTTGTGAAGATTTCAGATATTTTAGACCTTGGTTTCATTCCCTGTCCTTATCCCGTGGGCTCACTGGACTGTATCGGTGCAACAGCCTTGGGTACCCATACCTTTTTCTTTTCCGACGATGATGTCCCAGGATGGAGTACTTAGTAGAAACATCGGTATGTCAAGGGAAAGTATGCTCCCCTCGGTGTAGACCGGCTACAGTGTCAGGTAATCATCTTGTCTTTGCCTTTGGGATTATAGAAATGTCTCCATAATGGGTGACCGGTAAGATTTTCAGAGCCGGTCTCGACTTAACCGGTCGACGACCTGCGGTCCTGCTGTTAATATAATCAGTAGTAATCACTGCAGTATCAACTCGATTCCCTAAATGGAACCAAACGGGGATGCGAGTAGGTGGCACTCCAGTTGTCTTGTGAGACTGTCTGACGGACTTCACATCCTTCAAAATTTCCTTCTTCATGCTAGGGGAAATTGCATCTCCCACTCGTTTAAGTAACTTGCTAACTAAACATCCTTCTTTGGTAGCTAGCCTTTTGAAAACTGCACTATCTCGGGTGATAGGAGTGAATTTCTTTCCTTCCTCACCATGTCCATGAAGAGGTGATAATGCAGCGTTGATTTTCTGGATACTCTCGTGTCCATCAGTATCCGACAGAGGATGGAATCTAATTTCTCTTAGGAGTGGATAAATTTCCGGTAACACTTCTTCAACTTGATGAGGCTCCTCCTCAACGGGTGTCTCCTTGGGAGCCTGGGCTTTGATGACCCTCCGAACCTTTCTGTTACGGTTCTTTTTTTTTTTGGTTTTGGTCAGTGGTACAGTCCTTGAACTTGATCCGATTTTAAACACGGGTGGTGGGACAGTTAATCCCTCAGTTGGATCCTCAATAATCATTACTTCTTTCCCCTTATTAGTAACGGGGCTTGCAGGTTTGGCGGGTGCCGTGGCTGCAGTATTTTTAGACTTCTTGCAGGCAGGGAAGTCTTGAAGGCAGTTCAGGTTGAATTATGCTGACGGTTCTTGTATTTCCGGTGCGGCAATCTTCATCACTACAAACGGGGCTTTCCCGAGGATGACCTTGAGATCTTCAAATCTGGCTCCAAATCTTCAAATCCAACTCTAAATTTGATGGTAGGAGCGAGATTACGGGCTTCATGGCTCGTTGGCAGGTTGCAGGAAAAGGTCAGCTTTGGGTAGCCCATTGCAACAGGCTTGAAAACAAAAAGTTTTAGGGTTAGTTATATGGCAAAAAACCTCGTAATTTTTAGTGCAAGCACTGAAAGTAGAGGTTGATCAGTAGACCAGGCGGGTCTTAATTTATGGGTTTTTTAAAATTTTGTATTTAATAAGGTGAAAAATTAATTAATGTTTTGAAGTGCGCGTAGCACAACACGATTTGGTTTACGCAGCACAACACGATTTGTAAAGTAGCAAATGAAATTTGGAAGGGAGATATGAAGTATTTTAGGACCAGTGCAGGACCCATTTAGTGACAGACAATGTCCAGGTGGAACTAGTCCACCGACACACATTTTCGGGGTCCAACCCCACATGAAAATGTAAAGATTCCTTAATGGCCTTCTGAACCCCTCTGTTCAAAGATGGTTGAACAACTAGTCCTGAAGTCCAAGGAGTTAACTGTACTTTCCCAAGACATAAATGGGTAAAGTATGCCAGCGGAAGAAGGGTAATTTGGTCCAAGAGGGACATGAACACATTACCGATGTGTGAAGATAATATTTCTTGACTTGTATGGAGAGAAAAGCAATTCCCCAGTGGAGTCGCCAGAAGTTGTCGGCACTATTTTGTGTTGGAGGAGTTGCCCGTAAGAAGCTGTCGGTCACCAGAATCGAAATCCCATCGCTCGCTTTGGAAGGACGTTTCAATTTACATATATATTTAGTTTTACAAAAACATGAAATCAAACTGACCTCATATTTTTTTATAGTTTAAATGAAAGAGCGTTTTACCTCAAATCCTGTATCTATCCCG
>NW_018164504.1:2509-3276 GCF_001263595.1 Phalaenopsis equestris | reverse complement strand
TCGATAAAAATCAGGAAATATTATCTTCAAGGAATTTCAAAGGGTAAGACTTTTTAATGAGATCAGATGTAGAGGTGTGAAAGGGGATTGGTCCAAATTTGGAACATTTTGTTGTAGAGTCCAAAGGAGGAAGAACTAGGGGATGTCATGGATCTAGAGGGAAACTTCAGTGACTTCTCAAGCTATCCTAATGTTTGGCTTCAGTTTTGAGGAGAAATATTCAGGTGTTTCATCTTGCCAATTTTATTAGTTAGGGCTTACATTCGTATGAAACGATCACACAAATAGCCCAGAAGATGTGAGGATTTAGGTTGTGAAGAACGACGACCTCAAAATTTTAAGACAAGTTAGGGCTTATATTGTATAAGAGGGTTATACAAAGGCCTAAATATAAGGTGAGGATTTAAGTTGCATAAGCAAGTAACCTCAAAGTCATATGACATTGTTGCTTATTTCTAAGGAAGAAAGATTGGTTTAGCTAGGGAAGACAGGTTTTGCTATTGAAGATGGCCGTGCTGCCCACCATGCTAGCTCCAAGCTCCTTGCCGTGACGAGTTTGAGTTTTCTAGTGTGTCAAGTTATGATGTTAAATCAGGCGGCCCTTTGGTTGAATTCTTTAAATTTTATGGGGGCATATTAAAGTTGATTAGAGCGACACCGGTTAGAATCCTATGGTTCCCTCGTTTCGACACCACTATTTTCTATTTGATTCACTTAGACCAAATAAATTTACTAAACTCAACTTAATGAGTTCCATAATTTCATTT
>NW_018164504.1:2042-2275 GCF_001263595.1 Phalaenopsis equestris | reverse complement strand
AGAGTGTTAGTTTTCATGCAGGGTTACATCATTGTTTAACATGCAAGTTTGTGTTAACATCAAAAGTACAAGAAAGACGGCACTGTAAACTGTAAAAGCATACCTGGCTAGTCTTCTCGTTCCACCACCTGTTTTTCTCATGTAGTCTTATAATAGGACGTGTTAACATCTGATGACTATCAGAAAGACGTGGAACAGCCTCAGATTGAGTTTTGAACACCATATCTTGGTGG
>NW_018164504.1:1257-1983 GCF_001263595.1 Phalaenopsis equestris | reverse complement strand
TATTTAGATCTCCGAGGTATCCAACAGATCCAAAGAAAGAAGCAGGTCCGTGCTACTCTCTCACTGCATGGTGGAAAATCCCGAGTTCTTTTAAACTTATTATGTTGCTTAATAATTCATCCTGTAAATACCCTTAGTGCTCAATGAGCATTGATGTCTCAATTATCCCTAAGAGTAAGGTAATTATCATCTGTAATTTAATTTTGAAGATTATGTGGGTGAATTAGAGACAAGTTAATATTACTGAAACACTTAACCAAATTTTGATCCTAATTAGGCTTGTAGTGTTTGAAAGACGTCTTAGTTTTAATTGATATTTACTTTTCTAATTCCCATTTAAATGAAACTTGATTTAACCTAAGTCACTATTAAGCCCTTAAGACCTAGGTGAGTGTCTTAGTTAGTTTTGAAAAGGTTAAGCTTTAGGTGGTCATGATTCATTATTTGAATTTTATTTGAAAATCAAATAGAGGTATTAAGTTGATTGATTATTGACTTCAAAAGTCATACCCCCAAGTCATGGGTTCATTTTATTTTAATAAACTTCCAAATTTTAATAATTTAGAAATTTATTAACTTATCTTTTCAATTATAGGTTGGTGTCTATCAATTAATCCCTTGTGTTTCAAACATCCAAATTAAGATCAGAGGTTACCCATTTCCCTCCTTGAATTAAACCTAAATGTTAATTAAGGCTAAATTTCCAAAATTACACATTTGCCCCTA
>NW_018164504.1:0-1078 GCF_001263595.1 Phalaenopsis equestris | reverse complement strand
TAAACCCTTGAAATTTTTACTGGAGGTATCCAGAGAGCAGAGAAGATTTTGAAACAAATTTCATGATTTTTTGAATTTTAGTTGAATTTTAAGAATTATTTTAATTTTTGGGGTATTTATTAAATATAAAATATTTTAATTGGGGAAAATTAAGTTTTATATTTTTGAAAAATCTTCCTAAGGTCAGAGAACTCAGAGGAGAAAATTTTATATTTTTTTTAGTTTTATTTCATTTATTGAAATTTTTTTAGTGAAAATTCATTTTTAGCCTTTAAAAAATTATTTTTTTAAGCTTTGGAATTCAATATTTTTATTTAGAAAATTAGGAAAAATATTCTAATTGTTCTTAAATATTCAAATTGTTCCTAAGTGTTTAGGAAGCAATTTAGAACATTTCCATGAATTTTATTATTTTTTTGTGATTTTTATGGATTTTTAATTATTTAAATATTTAAAATAGGTTAAAAATGAAGTTTTTATTTTAAATACCATTTTATTTTTATAAAATACCCCTGATCACAGAAAACTCAAAAAACTCAATTTTATGAATTTTTGAGTTATATTTTGATTTTTGAAAAATTATTTAAGTGCCAAAAATGTTATTTATCTTTAAAAATCAACTTAAGTTACCAAATGAACTCAAAATATTTTGAAATTTTTTATGGTGAGTTCTCTGGATCCTAAACAATAGTGGGGATAAAAAATCAAGTCAATTTTGTTATTTGTATTTTTTAAAATTAATTATTTTAGTGATTTGGGGTTTGTAAAGATTAGGTGTATTTTGAATGACTTGGCTCATGAGAAATTTTCCTAAATGTTCTCTAGTCATCATAAACCTTCCAAAATTTTCTTAGATTTTTCTAAGCAACATGATAATTTCCATGATTATTTTAAACAAATAATACACATAAACTTGAAAAATATGATTCTCTGTCTAGGGACCTTCTATGACTTTGGAAAAATCAGGGAATGTTCCTTAAGATAGAGGCAACAACATGCTAAAATTTCAAGCCATGGTGAGATTACAACATGCATGGAGAATCAAAAATCCAAATCAGTATTTAATTAATTAAAAATA
>NW_018164503.1:1845774-1846253 GCF_001263595.1 Phalaenopsis equestris | reverse complement strand
GAACTTCTTGAATCGGTGCAATCTTATTCGAGGGTGTAATTTTAATTTCTAGTCTTTTAAATTTCCATCCCAACGGAACATTTTGACATACTATCGAAAAGAAAAATAAAATATTGTACAACCTAAACAAAATTTATACCAGCTTCAAAAATGTTGAATGCCTCTAATGATTGAACCTAAGTTGGAATTTAAAACAAAACTAAATAAAGTTAAAATCAATCAAGATGTCTGCTAAAAACTGATGAGGTTGGAAGGAGCCTAGTGGCAAAATTTTGAGTATGAAACTAAACTTTAAGTAGCAATAAAATGCAATTTTTCTAAAAATTAACAAATAAATGACAAAATATTCACCTTTTTTATCAGAAGGACATGGAAAAGAAAGAGTTGAGCAAGTGGAAGAGTGGCAAGCAATGCAAGGAAGGTGCAAGAAGCCTGCAAAATTTAAGCATATGTTTTAAGTTGATCAATATATTTACATT
>NW_018164503.1:1841724-1845674 GCF_001263595.1 Phalaenopsis equestris | reverse complement strand
AACAAGCCGAACACGAACACACTTTTTGAGCTCAAGCTCGTGTTCGGCTTGTTTACACCCCTACTTGTATCGTGAATTTTTTCATTTTTTTTAGCTGGGATATCATTGTATAAATGTGATAAAATTTAATGGCTTATGCATAAATTCACATATAAATTTTTCCAATAAATTCAGCCCATTCTTTTTCTCTAGAGTTTTTCTTTTTTCTTAATATCAGAACACTACATCAATAATATTACATGGATAAGCAAAAAGGTCCAGGAATAGCTTTTTGGTGTAAATATATATATATATTTTTGGATAAATATATGTTCAGCTTATGTTAATATGCATATAATAACCCTAAGTTGGGGGTACGAAATGTTTTTGTATGTGCCCAACATCTCATCATTATGCTAGCAGAGCTCCAGTGTCGAACTAGTTGCTCCCTAGTGCCCACAAGATAGTGTTATCATGCTCAATCTAGTTTGAGAACCCGAGAACATGACACTGCAATGCTTGGAAGTTAGTGTCGGTCCATTGGAGAGTCGCAACGCTACCATCGTGGCGTCGTGGCATCAATAACAACTTAACTTCGGATAGCTTTTCACTTAAAATTTTGGTTTTGTCAATTGAAAGTTGTTGATTTCGATGTTTCTATTATGCAAATGAGAGGAAAGGAATGTAGGCTTGAGTGTGGCGTGATTTGTATGTTTCTTCTCATTTTCTTCATGGGGAATTTCTTAATGTGGTGTGGCTCTGAATTCGTTTCTTGTTCTCAGGCTTTTCACGTTAAATCTTATGCAATTCACATGTCTCACTACGAGAAGCGTACGAGAAAATGATCGAGTTGTAGCTCAAGCTAAAGCTTTTGAATATGTTAAAGAATTCCTTCAATGTTTTTTTAATAAAAATAGAGATTATATTTGGCCATTAAATCATATATTACTTAATTTAATTCAATCATTAGTATGTGATCATGATGATGAGCATAGAGCTCAAATTTTTCTTATGTTCTTTTTTCTGCCATTAATAAGCATTCTTAGTACACCATATTATATAAAAGCAATATCATTAGCTTAGAGAATATTAAGAGATAAATGTTATTATTAATAGTATTTCAATAATAGTTTTGTTTTTCATATTAATTTGCACAACATAAATAGTATTTCAATAATCATTATAATAAGCAATCATATTTTATAAGTGGCATTGTGCGTAGGTTCATATTTAAGTTATTTTATTAAATCTGTTGAGAAATTAGGGCGAAGAAAAACAGAAATTGACACAAATTCAGAAGAACACAAAGATTTAATGAGGTTCGACAAAGATGCCTACGTCCTCGGGAGCAGAACGGCGAGCTCCTTCCAATATTCAGAAAAGAGATTACAAAAATTAGGGGTAACACTTAGGGTTACATACATGTCTATTTATAATCCTAGAAAACACTGGAGTACAATATGTAATTACCAAATTACCCCTGTACCTCACCCCCAACCCACATAAGGAAACTCTCCTGATTTGGACAGAATCTTCTGCTCCGCTCCAGAATCTGTCCCATTATGGTATATGAGTCATATCCAACAAAATATCAACATAAAAAGAATGAAAATAGTAATTTTTTTATCAGATATTCCGATACAAATACGTATCAAAATCAAATTCAAACATCAACATAAAAAGAATGAAAGTAGTAATTTTTTTATCAGATATTCCGATACAAATACGTATCAAGAAAAGCTTAGAAAATAACATGCGTTATTTCTAATTTTTTTTTCTTGTAATTTTTTTATCAGATATTCAGTTATATCAACAAAGGGCATTTACATTTATACCACATACTTCTTATGTATTTACATATCTAACGGCTAAAATTTGATCTTTACATTCATAACACTCAAAATTTTCATATCAAGTCAAAAGAACCGTTATTTCTAATTTATCAAGTGTGAAACATTTTGTTTTAGATGTTATTAATTATTGAAATTTGACGAGAATATCATTTTTCCTTATCTTGAAGTCTACATTTGAATGGTCAAAATCTATTAAATTATTAAGGAAGATTTACATAAATACCACTTATTTCTTATATCCTAAACTTTTATTTTTACTAGCAAAATCTTACCCCAGGTCATCTTTGCAAGGATAGAAGATTACAATTTCTCATAGTACATGACAAGGAAGCAGAGAGTGAAAAAATAGAGATAGCTATAGAGGAGGAACACTCATTTTTTCTCACCTTGAGGACAGTTTCTTTTTTTAGGGGGGGCGAGTATTGTCATGAGGGCGCTTAGCCTAGCAATTTGACTTTTGTATGCTTAAGAGTAATTTAGTCGTTTATTTTTATTATTATTGGGTATAAATAGTCCTATTATTATGTAACACCTGAACTTTATGTTTTACATTGATATATTATGTCTGGATAATCGAAAGTAAAGACGATGACAACGTGATGCAATTCACGCCATGATTCCTCATTAGCACCCAAATATATCCATTTTAACAAACTCAAACGTAAGAACATTTATCTACATTCAACCCACCACTACTTCAACCTATAAAAGTTAAATACATCTTTTCATGCATTGATAAGCTGACATATATGTAAAAATTAAAATTTAAGATGTTAGACATGTAAATAAATATGAATAGTGTGTGTGTATGTAAATCTTCCTAAATAATTTTTTTGCATAAATCACCTCCTTGATGTAATAATCCATTAATTATGTACTGGCCATTCCACTTAATCCCAAATTATAAGCCCATGCAATTATCAACATGCAGAATGAAATATCAAAAGATAATTGGAATCTCATTGAAAAATAATACAGTAGCAATAAGAACATGACAATAAGACATCCTGACCTCAAACTTCTTCACAGAACCAACACAGTTTTAGTTCTAACCACAAGAAAGAGGAAGGAATCAGCTTCTGATTGAGTGCATCAATGGCAGATCAGATAAGAATCCTCTTCTTAGCCAAACGAAGCAGAGAACGCTTTCCTAATCTGTCCCCCCTTATCCAATTCGTCTGCTCGCAATCCTCTCACCGCGATCGGAGTTGAAGATCACATTCGACCAGTTTAATGATCTGTGCACGATTCTCGATGGAATTATATCACTATCTTCACCTCCAGAGGCTTCGTACCCATCACTGGTGGATCTAGAGAACTCCGCACTTCTATGAATTTCTGCTCCCGCGCTAGCAGATGGTAGAGATATCGGCCCCTCCGAATCCTCCACTCCCGACGACGAGATTCGAAAGGGATTAGGTTCCGGCGAGTCTAAGCTACTGTCGGGAGAGGATGTAGGAACGGCGGAAGAAACCGCTCGGATTGACCTAAAGGCGCTTCGAGCTTCAAACTGGAGCGGAGCTAAGCCGCTCGCAAGCTCGTCGGTGTTGATATGGGTAACACCTGTTGATAATTTGGCGGATGATTCGATCGGGAATTCTGTCGGGAGTCTGATTTCTCTGTTGCTGCTTCTTTTCCGATTGTCAGGATTTGGAACCGGAGGAATCTGTTTCACGATTGGCTGCAGATTCCTCGCCTGCGCGGCCACTTTCGAAACTTCGTCTGCGTTCAATCGGGCCAATGCCCAAGTACTGATTTTGATGTTTCCTGTGCTTGCATTGTGAGCTTCATCTGGAGTTGTTTTCTTGCCATTAAGGTTTGATGATGCCTTGTTGAGTTCTTGAGGAATGGCATCGGACTGAGACGATAAATGTATCTTGTTAGATAGGGACATTTACATGAATAACACACATTTTTTATGTATTTACATATCTCACACTTAAAATTCAGCATTACAATCAAATCCATAATATCACAAAAAATAGCACTATTATCACTTAAAATTCAATATTTACACTTAAAAGAAGTAAATTTTTTGCAATCATAATATCACAAAAAATTGCACTATTATCCCTATCTCACACTTCATTTTTTACATGTATGCCTTAAAAGAAGTAA
>NW_018164503.1:1830316-1841624 GCF_001263595.1 Phalaenopsis equestris | reverse complement strand
ATAAGAAATTATTTATGGAGAATAGTTTAAATATTCAAAAAAATGGTTTGAGGAGCATGATTTTATGAAGCATTCTATAAAATTATTGAACGAGAAATTGGACGAATCCTTTTGAATGGAGATTTGCAATTTGAATAGAGATAGAGCGACACAACATATGGAAAGAGAGTACTTTTCTTAGATCTTATGATTTTGCCAAGCTCTTGTTTGATCTCTAATTAGCCCTCTATTCATAGGTAAAGATCAGTGTTAACAATATAAATTTTGATGTGAGTATATATAATAAGATAATTAATTTTGTTGCTACTAATTGCAAGAGACCAAGTAAGCTTGATAAGTTGGAAGCGGTTAAAAAATGTATCGATGAATCAGACTCTCTAGCTTTGATGTGAGTATATATAATAAGATAATTAATTTTTGTTGCTACTAATTGCAAGAGACCATGTAAGCTTGATAAGTTGGAAGCGGATAAAAAATGTATCGATGAATCAGATTCTGTAGGTAAATATTTTCAGCGAGAGTCCTCTTAATATCATTGACGATTGCACTTTGTTGGCCAACTAAAATTATAGACAAATAATCTTGATCAGTTACTGTCTAGCTCTCATATGACTCATTATTAACTGAGTGACTTATTATGCAACACGGTTCTCGAGGCATAGCATAAATATCGAAAAAACATTTTGATCATGGAACATTCAAACTTCAATTAGAACACATCCAAAGCGCTGATTTCAGTAAATTTGCAGTCAACTGACCGGCTCGACGACATAGACTCAATGGGTCCATAATTGGTCAAATCTAAATCAAACCAAACTCAGGTCAATCCATTAAACCACCCTTGGAAGCTTTTCAAATATATTTGAAAAGTCAAACAAATGACGTACATGGTAAGCATATTGTTGAATCGAGCGTCTCGACAAGATAAATCCATTAAGTCCAAAATCACTCAATTCTGGCATAATTGAGACGCTCAAATGTCCATAAAATATCTTTTGATCAAGAGAATCTTTTCAGACTGTCCTATCAAATTGATTTATATTCCAACATTAATTACACCAAAAACTCTACAAATAGAGCCACATCTCTCTCATGAGAAGTGGGATGAGAGTTTGTGATCTTAGGAATAACTTGAAACTTTGAGAATTAGTTGAAGTCGAGCTCCATCAACCTTCGTCGACCACTGCTAATCGTCATCAATCACTGTCAATCTATATCGGGCACCACTGACTGTTATTGATTACTACCAACCGCCATCATCGCTAACTAAATTCGACCACCACTGATCAGACACAACAAATCACTATTATTCGCCATCTTTCCTGGCAACAAATTCATCTTTGCGTCGAAGTTATAAGTTGAGAAATCTAGTAACCTTTTCTTGCATGTGAGAAGTGATTCAACTGCAAATATTTTTTTATAATGAAACTCTTCAATTCAGTCATATCCTGTAATTTTTCACTTTCCGGATTTTCTAGTCAAAATTTCTAGCATCATTTTTAATTGATTTCTCTTTATAAATTTTATTCTTTCTTAAATAGTGAATTTATTTTTTCTTTCACTTTATAGTGAATACGAGTCGCAACCAAAATATGTTAAATCATTTTACTTTTTTCTTAAAGTTGTTATATGCTCTTCCCGTCCTCGCAAAATATCAAGCTCTTAGCACACGAATTCCTCTCATCAGTTTTCACTCAATATGTCCCGAGACTCTTCTTAATCTCCTTCTTTAAAGCTCAACTAATAACTTCGAAGAAAATTAGCAATATTGACAAACGATTTCAAATCTAGATCTCACATTCAAATTAAAGAGTATTTACATAAATACCACTCAATTTTTATGCACACAGGAAAATGTGCATTTCACTATTTAAAAGTCAAAATCATGATATTCTTACCGCTCAATTCCTATACAAGTACATATCCAGCACCTCAACATCAATTTTTACACGCATCCTTTCACCCTATAGCCATCTTAACTAATGCATAAAACCATTTTTTAAAAAAAAAGTTAAAATAGTGACATTTTTATTTGAAATGGAAGATCTGGATGGTATAAATATAAAAAATTAAAATTAAGAATTAGATATGCAAATGCATAAGAAATTGGATTGTTTGTACGTAAATGCCCCCAAAAAATTTCATAAAAGCCAAGGAATAATATTTCAGCAAGTCAAAATAGAGAACAAATACCTCAGCAGTAAATACAAAATCCAGAACACAGCGTAAGCTTCATTGAGAACAGAAGCAAGAAGTACACTGACATGTAGCCGGGACGACAAGAGACTAACACACCGAGCCAAAAGAGAGGAGAGTTCTGCGGTGGATATTGGCCCCCGGATATTCCCATAGTTTTGAATTATACAAAAACATTAGATAAAGGAGCATAAAAATCAGTAATATTATACTTATAATATAACATTGGTGTGAGTGATGGAAATTGGAAACTACTTTGGGCCGATATCCTTCAGAGCGCACATCTGTTCTTCGCCCATTGCAGACATCACGGTGACCACCAGATCCTTCCCCTCCGCAAACCCTTCTTTGATCTGCATCCATGATACATAATAGGCTAAAAAGATGAGTAACGATAATGAGATCAGCCATTACTTCGTTCACCAGAGAAATGAATATCTCATCCGCTATAAAAATATATGGAAAATATTTTGATGTGTATTTACATATCTCACAGCTCAACTTTCATATTCACATAATATTTTGATGCTTTAAACTTATGCTTGAAAAGTTGTATTTCACTTTTAAATAGTGGTAACAATGTTACATCTAAAGTGATATTGAATATTTGAGTGTCCTGTAAATATGAAAGTTTAGGTGTTAAGATATGTAAATACCCCAATACATATAAGTTCTAAAGTTGCATATAGGTGTGGATTAGTTGGCTTGAAAGGAAAAAACTTAACTGGTACCGATCACATTTGATTGGTTTGATTCGATTAATGAAGTCAATGTTCAATTATTGGTTTCCATTAAAAGGTTATTTGGTTCTTATTTTTGTTCAATTTTAAGGGAAAAAAAGGGAAAGAAAAATGAAATAATAATATGATATGTTAAAGTTTGCATTCTTAATCATAATTTGACATTCCGCCTCCATGAGAAAGAAAAGCTGAGAAAGTAATGAAGGTTAGCCGTCAATCGCGAAAAGCATCGAAGAGTCATATCTTGGGGTCTTAGCTTCCATCTCGAACACAGTCATACCCGAATCGCAGTAGGATGAAGCTCGAGGCATACTGCATCTATAACTGATCAAACAGGCTGAATTCAACACCATTGTGACATTTGATTCCACTAATTTAGGGCCATAACAAAACCATTAATCATAATCCGCCAACATTAAATCCTTATCTTTGAATTCTACCAGTGGTACAGAACAAGATGCATAAATTTGATTTTATTAATGTATTATAAAAAAATTATATATAAATGCATGAAAAGATTATCCACGCCAACTCTTGTAGATACAGTTTTTATTTCCTTATTTAATTAAAGTTTATTCTATGTAACTCCAGGTCATATCACATTTTACACGAATTCTTTTATTTTTCTATTATATTTATAACCAATAGCAAATAATCTTCATTTATAGATATTACTGCTCTCCACTCCAAGTTTCTCGAGCTTAGGAACTTCATCAAAGAAAAATTTCAAGCCTATTCCACATATATAAAATATATTTAGTATGAACTTCTTACAAAATTTAATCATCTTGAAGGTTAAAACAAATTTAATAAAAGAAAAATTTTTAACCTATTCAATTGCTTTGAGCTGTTATCAAACCGTAGCCACTTGTCAGTGGCCTCAAAGTAATAAACAATAACGAAAGATGGGTCTAATGAAGATGGCATGATGGAACAAAAAGGTCTATTATTTCTAAAATTGCCATTATGACCCGCTATTCTTCTAATAAAGAACTAAATTTCATGATATCTGTCCTGATTTTGAATATTTTTTTAAAGCAATCAAGCATTCCAACTGTCAAGAAAATGCAACTAACTCCAAATAATTTTTGTACAATTTAGATTTGAAGTACTCTAACTTCGTATGATGAAATTTGTCACCAAGCAATAGATCCATAGGAGCAGTAAAACTAAATTAAAGGATCAAATAACCTTCAGCAGAGTCTCATCAGTAGGGAGCTTCAGATCGTCCTTGGTGTTTCCACTTTCAGTCAGAAGACTAACCTGCCGGATCATAAATGAATTCAAATAAATATAGAACATGGGGAAAGATAGAGGAATAGATGACTAACAAACACACAGAATATTATAAGAGAAACATACAAATCCATCTTCAGCTATATCAATCAACTGATAATCAGTACGATTAACATGCGGAACCTGCATTTCATAAACTATTAGTTAGCTTTCATGTTTATAGCCAGGGGTGAATATCTTTAAATCAGTAAAAAATAATTATTGCATACATCACAGTTATGAGAAGAAGGCACAATGTCCTCAAGCTTCTTAGAAGTGAAAATATCAATTGCAACAAAGTGACATTTTGCATGTCCATGCTTCCCAGTCTTGGAAGTCGACACCTCGACCACCTGTCATACAACCAGAAATGAATGCATATAAAGACAACTGGGCAATTTAAAGATATTAAAAAAAAAATCCTGAAGTCCTGCTCTCACAAAAAAAAGTCCACAAAATTTTGAGTCTTGAAGAACAGGACCACCTTAAATGCAATTCATCAATCAAGAATACAAAAGATTAATGAAGCCAGTCAAATTTTTAACTCGCACAAAGATGAAATTATTTGTTTGCTGGTGAATGCGTCTGATCTGGCATTTTATATGTAATAAATTAGATTTTAACAGTCCACGTAACAACATTCGTATAAATAGCTCTAGTAGCTTCTTTTAGACCTAGCCAATGGTTAATGAATGGAAATTTGCAACTATATATTTTTTACCATCCTTGACAAGGTTTCTTTCGCGGGAGCCCCCCCCCCCCCCCTACAAGGGCTTCAGAAGATTGTGTTTTTCAAGCATATCAAGTGATTATAAATCATATCATCATTCTTATAGCTACTTCTAACAGCTGTTCTCAGAAAAAAAATTAAAGTTAACATTTCACATTTGACGAAAGGGAGAATTCAAATTTTGGATGGTTAGCAAAGAAGACTAGGTTGATCAACAATGTAGGACTGATCTACATTGATATAAGTTAGATTCAATTAAACAATTTTGGAAGAGTTCAGAGTAAGAATGTGATGAAAACAGCATTAATAGCTACAATAAAACGAAGTAGTATAGCTTAAGGAAAACCCATATCATGGTCATCATTTGAGTCTTAAAGTTAACATTTCAGATTTGACGAAAGCTTGAATTCCAATCTTGGATGGAGGGCACAGAAGATTAGGTTAACCAACAATGTAGTCTGATCTACATTAATATAAGTTAGATTCAATTAAACAATTTTGGAAGAGTTGAGAGTAAGAATGTGCTGAAAACAACATTAATAGCTACAATAAAATGAAGTAGTATAGCTTAAAAAAAAAAACCAAATATGATGCTCATCAGTTGTCTGACCTAATAAAACAATTGCAAAAAGTATAGCACGAAGCAGCTTGATGCAATTATGTGAGAGCTTTCAACATTATGATCTCAATTCCACTTAGTTATATAGTATGTAAAGGGGGCATTTATTTAATCCATTTAGAGGCCATATTCATCATGTACCTACAATTCCACATAATACAAAATATGGAAACCATCCCTTTTTTGTTGTTTTTAATTATTTAATTCATACACCTATAAATCATATTCATCACAGACCTACAAGCAAAAAATCTGAACCCAAATCTGAGAATGAATATAAATCAAACAATCAATCTACATTGAAATTGAGCATGAATCTAAAATATGAAGCTTAACCCAATGTTAACCCTCACATATACTCAACAAAAAATGATTGATTGAATGTGGCAAGACTATTGGATGTGAGATGCGACGTCGTGCATTTTAAAACATAAAATTGCTTCGATCACCGCAGAACAGCTCAAATGAATCATGAAAAGAAAAATACGAGCACTTGCAGAACACTTAAGATCTAAAGGCCTTCGTTTGAGTAGAGCGAAAATTGAATACATGGATTGTAGTTTTAGCAATAGTAGCTCTAGTGGTAGAGTTGTAACTATGATTGATCTAATCATTAAAAGGTGTGAACGTTTTAGATATTTCGGGTCTGTTATTCAAAGTGATGGTGATATAGATGAGGATGTTATTATTATAAGAATGCAAGTTGGTTGGTTGAAGTGGAGGATACATCGGGCCTATTGTGTGATAGAAAAGTACCCTTTAAACTGTAAGATCAAATTTATAGGATGGTGGTGAGACCTGCAATGCTCTATGGAGCCAAATGTTGGCCTTTAAAAGAGAGGCAAAAACTAAAGTTAAGTGTTGTTGAAATGAGAATGCTTAGGTGGATGGGTGGCTTGACACTTAAGAGAAAAAATACAAAATGAATATATCCGTGATAGAGTTGGTGTAGCTCCAATGGTGCACAAGATTAGAGAGAGTGGTCTTAGATGGTTTGGTACAATTAAATGTCGACCATCTAATGATCCAGTTAGGAGAGTAGATATCTTAAATTCAACTTATGTTAAGAAAAATAGAGAAAGACCTAAAAAGACTTGGACATATTGTATAAAAAATTATAAAAAATGATCATAATAATTAAATGAAAGTAAGACACTGAATAAGACACAATGGAGAAAAAGGATTCATGTAGCTGAACCCACTTAATAGGAGAAAAGCTTGTTGTTGTTGTTGTTGTGCAACACACCAAAATTGCTTAAGAAGGGTCTTACATGATTGAAAAGAGCCACCATCACTTATATTGAAGATAAGGTGCTCTAACAACAATAAAATTGCCCAAACAATGTTTGATTGTAAAATGAATTGCTTGAGTGCATCCGGAATGTTAAATTTTCTAAGAAAGACATTCATATTAATAGGATTTTGCATATTAGTCAACCACACACAAATCGAGATGCTAAAAAACTAATAAAAATTTAATTAAAAACCCAATTACTTTCCATGCAAGCCATCGCGCATCCCATGCTTCCCTGTGCCTCTGCCACCCACCTTGACCAATAAAATGATGAAACATGGCTTTCTCTTTTTATTTTATATTTAAAAAAAATAAAAAAAAATACATCCCTTTCTATCACGTATCAAGTAGTATCATCCCTTCGAACCTCTCTCCACTCCAGCTCCTCTATTGTTGTTCCCAACAGAGAGCTCCTCTTCGCATGGCTCTTCTCCCGGACATCGCCTAGGTAGAGCTCCAACCCCCTCACTCTCCCTCTCCTCTCTAGCCTGCATGAGCCTTTCATCTTCAGCTCAGTCGCATACGCGGCAGCCCGCAGCTCCTTCCTCCTCCATATCGCCATTCAGTCCTGCACGCCAGCAACCCGCTTTTCCCCATGCTCCACTTCCCTCTTTCCTCACGCTAAAACTGCAGCCTCCAGCACTCCCACCTAAGCTGCAGCACCCTCTGCCATTTGTCCCGCTCGCAGCAGCCCCCTCACTGCACGAAAGAGTGGCCCCGTCCGTGCTTCTTCCTGCAGCTTCACCCAGCTTCCATCTTCCTCTCTACAGATCTCAATCAACCAGCTCTCTCCTTCTTCTCCGCAAAAACCAGCAGCCGAACACCTCCTTCATCCCACTTCTCCTTCTCCTTGCAACCCAGCCACCTCCTACCACTTGCACCACTCCCCGGCGACCTCACCTCCCTTCCCTAAATCATGCGATAGGCAGCATTGTTCACCCATCCTCCTCAGGACAAGCAGAATTCCTACACGTAAACTTCCCTCCTCTCCCAGACGCTCCTATCCTGTTACCTGCACACTTCATTTCTAATTTAGCCCTTAATAAGAAAGTCACAAACAGTAGTTTAATGGTTAAGAAACCAGGAACCTGCACTGCAGATGGAAAGGAATTCACGAGAAGCACAAAACTGTCTGCACAACCTATTATTTGCTCTCTCTGTTGGAAGAGTTTTGAGAATTTCAGGATGCTTTACTCAGTTTTCCATGTGCTAAAAAAATAGCATGTCTTGAAATAAAGCTGGGTTTTCTTTTGGATTTCATTTGTTCAACATTACCTCCGCCTCCAATTCCACTTGGACCAATCCAATCCTCCTCACTACAAGTACCAGAGTTGGCAAGATTGAGTTCCCACTGTGTTAGTCTAATCCTCCTTATTATGACTAGATTTGACAAGAGAACTGGTGTCCGACCTATTATTAAGATTAAGCTCCTCACATGTTAGTCCGACCTTCTTCCTCAAGAGAGCTGGAGTCGATGATTACTAATTTTAATGATATTTAACTAAACGATAAACTCCCCTCAACCTATTCATTTTCATTTCTTTTTCAAGGGAGGCCGAGATATCTCGAATTTCAGAGCCCACACCCAAGTCTAAATTTGATTTTGAATTTGTTTGCAGTTTATACCTACAGTAGGTGCAAGTGATTCAAAGGGATTGCCCAAGAAAGTCACTTCTATATATGACCTTCGTCCAACTACTTATTTTGTATTTGATTCTTGAAACTTGAACCAATTCATGGTTTTACAAATGCAAATTCTATACTTTAAGCATATTTTAAATTCATTTTATTCATAAGCACAGATCATATCGTGTTGTATTCCTTATTAACCAAGCAGATAAAATGCATGCTGACTATGTAAATTACTTTAGCATACAAAATGAACATTCAAAAGATGAAAACTGCTCATCACAGTGCTTGAGGTTACAAAGGGGTGTAACTATAGAGTATATTTTAGGATACGGTTTTTGGGATTCCTTATTTCACCCACCTACAAAAAAGTAACTACCAATCTTTGGTACTAGTAAAATCAATACAAAGTCATGCTGGTATACTCTAATTTACATCTAACATATATGTTCATTCTAAATGATGATTATTTAAAATCTTTTTGAGGCATTTACATGCCACAATTTCTGCGTATTTACATATCTAACACCTAAGCTCAGATTTTTATATGGAACTTTTACATACATAGCACCCAAAACTTTCGTATTTACCTATCTCACACCAAAACTTTCATAATTACAAACATCATATGAAAATTTACAAACATCATATGAAAATTAGCACTCATTATCACCTTTTAATAGTCAAATCCATCTTTTCATCCATAGATAAAGTGCTATCTATGTAAAAATGAAAGTATATGTGTGAAATAGATAAATCCATAAGAATTTGGTGCTATGAATGTAATTTTCCCTTTTTTATATTAATATCACCCAAATCTCTCATATCACATTAAATATACCTCTATTTTAACTTTTAAAAAGTAAAATACATCTTTTCATGCATAGGCAATGCGACATATATGCAAAAATTGAAGTTTAGATGTTAGATATGTAATTACAAAAGAAACGAGTTCTATGTACATAAATCTTCCCATAGGGTGTTTGGTCCTATCTAGCACAAGATTGGAGAATTATCAACTTCTATTGTAACATTGTCTAAGCTTATTTTGTAACGAGTTCCTATCTAGCACAAGATTGGTTGAATATAAGGGTGTTTGTTCAAAACCGAACAGAACTGAGCTCATTTGGTTTATTCGGTTTGGTTTTAAAATAACAGATTCATTGTTTTTTTCATTTTAAATATTCAATTTTTCGTTTTAGGTTCAACTTTAATATTCATTAAACCAAAGAAACTAAAAACTGAATAATATCAAAATTAGGAAAATAAATTCATTTGAATACAAAATAATTGAGTATATGATATGTTTATTTTATGTTAGGTTGAAATTTTTAATTTTAAAGAGAATGTGAGGAGATAAGAAAGATAAATGAAATTTTTAATTTTGAAATAGAATCTTAAGCTTTAATTATTTTAGGTCAAACATTTATTTTGATTGAGTCCTCTGATCGAGTAATTTGCCGCCAAATTGACCGATTAAACTAATTTATATTTCAATTTTATTTGGTTTTAGCAAAAAAATTGTAGTTTTTTGGTTTTGGATTTCAATTTCATTATTTTTAGCAAACTTCTGAACCGATCCATCCAAATTAACCGATTGCAGACCCCTAATCAAATAGAAATTACGAGATTACCATTTAGTCATCCAGTGGTAAGTGATCACTGATTCCTTCAATTTTAACAAAAGACTATTCTATGTCACAATAGGAAAAATGGAGTTCATTGATTCCTTCATTGTTGCTCACATTACTGCCCAAATATCAAGTTAGTTAAGAGAACATTAGCCTCAAACTATATCACAATGCAATTTTTAATGGGAATTTATGCATTTTATTGTGTTTCAGACTTACTGTAAACTGTTCAATTTGTAATGTATATTATGTAATTGACTAGGTCATGTTGTTCCAATAAAGAGCCCTTGAATCTTCCTTTAGACCTAGTTAATAATTGATGAATACAACTTCCATCTTATGAATTTTTTAACAGTGTTCTAAAAAGTTTTCGGTTAGTTAGGCGCTTCCCTCATACTATAAGAGTTTTAAGAGACTCGTAAAGTAGGACATTTATCCTCAATAAATTCCATTGCCGTCTTTGATTTCAACAAATTCCATTCCGTTGCAGGCAAAAAACTCCAAAACTATAGCCACCATTCTTCATACCCGCCACTCCATCACTTGTGGCAATAAATGGGCAAAATTTTCAACTAAGAAATGTGATGTCAATCAAGATAATGTCTAAACTGACGGATAATAAGAGGTCTGAGCACTAGACTGGATTGATAAATGATTCAGGTAATGCATTTCCTTCAAACAAATGAGGTGTATGTCTCTAGACTCGAGAGTAAATTTTGGGGACTTCTGAAAAGAAAGAAAGAAACTCATGGAAACATCTCACTAGAAGCACCACAAACTCAAAAAACACCCAACGCTTCCCTTATAACCCCTCCTAATGAAGAACAGTCCGAACTAAACTTTCTTGGGCACATTCCAATCTGCACCACAAAGAACTTGTCAATATCTACGTGACAGCTCTGGAGTATTTTTACAATAGGGTCTCATCATGATTGTGCATTCATGACACAGTAGTGAACCGAGAACAGAAATATAATACCATAGCCTCTCATGCATACAAGAAGACCAAGGATTACCTTAAAAACTAGTAATTAAACCTAAGCTTCCAAGGGATATTCAAAACAAAATAATCTAACAAATCCATATGAATAAATTTGTCCAACCAAGCAATGCAAATTTCTCCACTTTAAATAAACAGATACCTAGCGCAAAGAAATACAACAAAACATAGAACAGCAAAACCACAACAACAAC
>NW_018164503.1:1824291-1830216 GCF_001263595.1 Phalaenopsis equestris | reverse complement strand
AAATTAATAAATTAAATAACTAACAAGTATAAACTAGTTAAAAAAAGCATGACATTAAATAACTAACAAGTGTAAACTAGTTAAAAAAAGTATGACTGCTAGATGCAGGATGTTATGCCTAGAATTCATAGACAATCATTTAAAAAAAAAAAAATACTAATATGAGTATTGAATTATAACTAATTCACTTTTCAAAAGCAATAAAGAGCCTTATTTTTGTGATGGAGAAAGCAATTATAAACTCGAAAGCATAGATATTGGCTATGGTGAAAATCGAGTAGAAACGTACATTTAAACGAGTAGAGTCGGGTTTAAATTGTCCTCTGTTTGAGCTTGATTAATTATACTCAAGTTTTATTTTATGAGTTCGAGCAGGCTCATGAACTGCCAAGTTGGCTTGATTAGTATAAAAAAGAGAAAATAATTTTAATTCAAACTAATATTATAATAAATGACAAATTAAATGAAAAATTAAGAGATAACTAATTAAAAAAACATTTAATATAGATTATATAATATTATATTTTAAACATTTTTAAAAAATTAAGGATAAAATCTTTTATGTTATATTTAATTATATTTTAAGTGAACTAGCTCACTAACTAATGAGTCACTTGGGGTGGCTTGACCTTAACTTATTAACTCATCAAGCTCAATTCAAGGGCCACTTATGGAGTCGAGCCTAAGCCAACTCACGAGTTAGCTGCTCACTTACACCCCTACTTGTATGATAATGAATTTAAAAAAAAGATTTAAAAATTGGCAAATTTAAATAATTTTAAATTCAAAATTTAATAACTTCAGTTCTTTCTCAATTTTTACTTAAATCCCATATTTCATAAATCATACTTTTGACAAAATTTAGCAAATTCAAATTTATAGGTTTTACTAAGTTATTAAGGCAAAATCCATATTATAAAATAACTTCAAATTTTTATTTTAAATTTTGTTTTTTTGTCATTTTTAATCAAAACACTTTGTTCCAATAATTATAATTTACATTTTCTTCATTTTAGAAAATCACACCTTATGTCTTAATATATGTTTAAATATATTTAGGTTAGATCTTCAAAGAGAACAACGGGCTCTGCATTACCATCTTTTAAACAACAAATTTTTCATAATAATTTTTGAACTGAAATTTTATACAACATATATGTTTAAATATATTTAGGTTAGATCTTCAAACAGAACAACGGGTTCTACGTTACCAGCTTTTAAACAATCAATTTTTCATAATCATAATAATTTTTGAACTGAAATTTTATACAACCACAACTAAAACAAATGTACCCTAAATAGAGTACATAAACCTTATTAAAAAGTTTTAAAGTCTTACACCCGACGAATCATTCCACAAATGAATCAGGACAACGAGTTCTGCGTTACCAGCTTTTAAACGATCGATTTTTCATAGCAATTTTTGAACTGAAATTTTATACAAACACAACTAAAACAAATGTACCCTAAATAGAGTACATAAACCTTATTAAAAAGTTTTAAAGACTTACACCTGACGAATCATTCCACAAATGAATCAGGATTGGCTGAACCACATAAAAATCTTGATTTTCAAAAGCATCACTTCAACCTTAATCATTCTCAAGCAAATAAACAAAAACTGATTAACTTTCACTTTCCCAACCCAAAAGCAACAAAAGAACAAGGATTTATTCCACAAGGCTTTTAACACCTTGGCACATAACTTCAATCCTTTGGCAATTGAAGCACAAAGCTTCAACATAATTGACAAATCTAAAAGCAAACACCAAAATACTTACGGCCGCAGAGATCGCTTCGACACGAAGTCGAAACACACCCCATTCGCCTCAAGACGTTCTTGCAGGTTCGTCGTGCCGAAGATGATTCCAGGTGGATAAACTCCCCCCTTTGGCAAGTTGTGCCTCTGGCTCAACACAATAAAAGCACACTGAATCAGTATGATGGGGGTGGTGACATATCCAATCTCAGGGCCTGAAACTCTTGTGATTATCTCAGTATCAGGCTTCGCTTTCCCCTCTGCTGCAAGTCTAACATCACTGTATCCTTCTCCTACAAACCACATCTTAAAACTAGCACTGTCGACTTCTTCTTCTGTCGGTCCTCTGTTGCTAAACCCTCCTAGGGAGAAGAAGGCTGGGAATTTCAGCAGAAGCTTCCTCCCAAATGCAAACATTCCGAGCAGACCGATGAATAAACCGGTTATCATGAACCTTAGGATGCTCCACGGGGACTTCGATCCGATCTTTACGCCGAAGTGGGCAGGTTTGATGGTCAGCCATAGTTGCCTTCTCTTCACAGCGTGCTCGTCGGTTTCGTCGGCGCCTTGAAGACCTTCCGGGTTCTCTGTCAGAGCGGCAAGTGTTCGACGAACGACGATGGCATCAGCTGAGGGTAGTTTCAGCGCCCAGAGGGCCAATGACTTCTGCTTCTCAATTGATTTAGGCTTGAAGGGAGGACCAGGAATCTGAGGTAAGAATGAATCTAGTATATATCATTTCTGAGAGTTTTATGTGGTTAGAATTTGAAAATAATGAGATTAAATATATGCATAAAAGAGAATTAGAGAAACTGAATGTAAAAAATCTTACAACAAGAAATTTTTTTGAAAGATTTAGATACATACTGCTCAATTCATATGTATTTAAATATCTAAAATCAAAACTTCAATTGCCACATATATGTCATCTCGCCTATACATGAAAAGATGTATTTCATGTTTTGAAGTCAAAATAGTGGTGTTTTTCAAGAGAAATAAAAGAATTGGTGCTAAAAATGTAAGGAAGTAAAGTTGAAGCCTTAGAAATGTAAATACATAGGAATTGGGTGGTATATGTGTAAATGCCCCAAAATGTTTTCAAATCTTAACAATGAAAATAGAGAAGAAAAACAAATCAAGCCATTAGATTAGCTCTTGTTTTTCATGGAACTGACCTATATGAATTATATTAGAAAGGTCCGGAAAATTAAGACAGGACACTCCATTCTCAGTAATTCCCAGATTCCTTCGACTGATAAGTTCCTACCATATATCGACTAAGAATTGAACCTGACATTTAACAAAAAAAAGGAAAAGAAAGGAGGACCTAAAAGATTTTTATGGGCTCACCAAGTAACCAAGGAAACACAACTAATGAAGAAATTCCAGCAGTGACGGAAGTCGGAACCAGCCTTTCTTTTGAGGAGAAGCAAATCTATTACATCAATAAATTTAATGTCAGTCACACTTCACTGTTTAGATAACAAAATATATATTTCGGCCCTTGATTCAAATCACCTGATAAACCTCCATAGAAGTTTAAATAGGCTCAAATTTGAGTATGTCAACTCCATAAGTAATCCAATAAAAAGACATTTATAGGTAAAAATTAATCAAACATAAATCATTATAAGTTTAATAGCAATAAAAAGAATTCAACGTGCGGGTATGATAGTGAGGTTGAGCGGAGCGTTAGGATGAGGCCGAGCAGAGGGAGTCCTAAGCACGCGAGCTAGAGGGGAGCAACCCAAGTGGAGCGTCGGAGTGAGGCAGAGCAAGGACGAGCAATATGAAAGATTTGGGTGATATAAATTTAAAATACAAAAAATTAGGAGTTAAATATGTAAATATATAGAAAATGGGTGGTATGTATGTAAATGTCTGTCGGTCAACTTTTTCGATGGATTTGAAAATATGAATATAAAATATATATAAGAAAAATAATTTTTGAGATTTAATTTAATATAATAGATATACAGTTTGAGTTTTAAAAGTAGTATGTTTTAATTTTTGAAAAATGAGACCAAATGGATCTCATTAGTCCAATAGTTTGCATAATCGTGTCTGATACCGCGAATACTACACTCTCCCGAAAGATAAGTGTAGATCTCGGCGATAGACCCAATCCTGCAAACTAAGAGATTTGCGACATCTATTTGGTCTACGAACCTTTTTATGTATGACCGACAAGTTCCCCTATCTAATACAAAGATTAAATAGAGTTTATTTTACCTGGGGTCCAAGTTCCCTATAAAGGCAAACCCCTATAGTTATATACATCTCAAATGACTGGAGTCACTTGAGAAAACTCTCAATAATGATCAGAGGTATTGGTCTTCAAGATTTCAAAGTTTAGGTTTTTACGGTAGGACGTGGAAAGGCAAATGAGAGTGGCTCAAATATGAACAGTTATTCTAGGAGTCCAAAGAAAGGAACAAGTAGGGGATATCATAGATCCTAAGGAGAACCCTCAGTGATTTCCTAAACTATCCTACTGTGTGGCTGCATTTTTAAAGATGACGTTATTCAATTGTTCAATCCTGCAAATTTTATTATTTGGGACTTATATTTGCATAATACCCGATTATGCAAATAACCCGCAAAAATAAGACGGATTATGTCGTGTCACAAGACAACCTCGGAACCTAAGGCGTGTTAGGACTTACGCTGCACAACATGGTTGTACAAGAGCCTAAAAAGGGAGTGTGAGGATTTACGTCGCGCTATGCGAGCTACCTCGAAGTCCTATGCGTTGTTATTATACTAGGAAAGGATAATGCTGAAGAAGATTCTCTTGTTGCTCACTCCAAGCTCCTCGTCGTGTTGGCCACAAAGTTGACTCCAAGCTCCTGTCGTCGCGATGACTCCAGGGTTTAAGTGTTTGAGTTTGAGAGTTTATGTTTCACAGTTTTGGTGTCAAAGTTTGGTTTTGTTTTGTTTCGGTTGGTTTTGTTTTGTTTCGGAGTTTGGTTTTGTTTTGTTTCGGTTTTGATTTTGCATGCAGAGTAGTCAAATTGCAGGTAAATAAAAGTTACTTGAAAGATAAAAATGTAAAAATACAGTAAAGTAAAATGTTGTAAATAAACTGTAAAAGTGTACCTGGGCATCTGTTACTGTTGTGCGATTAATATTCTGATCGTAATATGATTTGTAGCATATTTAAACATACTTGCAAGAAAAATAAATAAGGCAAGAAAACCCTGCATAAAAGCCATAAAAACGAGTAGTAGAAATCACAAGCAAAAGAAACCTGTAACCACATATGACAGATCAAGACTGGGTATAAGACATTAGTAAGAAGCTGGATTGTGTGCTGCCCGACCTTGAGTAAGAGTTGCCAACTCGACAATCTACGGAATCTCGACAATCTACGGATGACAGTCCTTAATCTCAATCCAAGTGACTAGCCGTAGATCTTTATAAATTTTCATAGAAAAATTATTTAATTTTCATGCAAAAGCTGTTGTTTAAGTATTTTTTATGCAGAATTCTTTTTAACATGCAAATAGGATTTTGTTTTATTTTCGTAAATACTTTTGTAAAATCGTGTAGTCCACAGGTTAGTCACTTTAATCGTGCTAGAACTACTGACAACCTAAGAGCATCGGGGCAACAATCCCACCAAGGGTCGATGAATAACATCATCGATCTTTTCCTCTCTCTTATAGAAGGTCATTGAGGTAGGAGATAATATTCTAATAACCTCGTTTAAGCACACATAAACAATGTCGTCATCGCCCTCGCCACCTAGATCCTAAACTCATCCTAGTCCGATGATCCATATGTAACATTAACAAATTTATCTAATTGTCAGAAGGATTTGAGTGTAATATTCAAGCTCAAATCCCGATGCACTGAGTGTCATTGTATGTTAAGTCATTGCGGGAATTTCACTGTTGATCTACTTAAGGAAGCACAAACTACGCTTCGGTGCATTCTCATGTCTAGTGTCTTAATCAGTTTGTGAATCAAGGTCAAACGTCAAGTTTTATTATTTATTCAAAAATTATGTGGATGAACGCTCACCTAGGGTGTGCTCCTAAAATCTAAGAAGTCTATGCTGAGAACTAGGTGGATGGGTTCTCACCTAGAGTGTGCACCTAAAGTCTAGGAGGTCTACACTGAGAACTAAACGGATGGACTCTCACCTAGGGTATGCTCCTAAA
>NW_018164503.1:1814808-1824154 GCF_001263595.1 Phalaenopsis equestris | reverse complement strand
CTAAGCTCTAGGAAGCCTACACTGAGGACTAGGTGGATGGGCTCTCACCTAGGATGTGCAGCTAAAGTCTAAGAGGTCTACACTGAGGACTAGGTGAATGTACTCTCACCTAGGGTGTGCTCCTAAAACTTTAGGAAGTCTACTCTTTAACTTATGCTTAGGTGATTAAAAGTTTTCTATATCTTCCAATTAATTAAATCATCAATCCCCATCTTTATGATTTAACCATTTAAAAATAAATAAAACAAAAGAAGAAGGCCGAACCACTTCTAAAACTAATAAAGCCAAAGCGGGGGAAAAACAAGTGAATCAGCCTAAAAAAAACGTTTAAATTCTTTCAATATTGTAATTAAATCGGCCCTCAAGAGGAGTGTTTAAATCTACTCCAAGACAATGTTTTGAGCGGCCCAAAAAAACAACTTTTAAAGTTTTCAAATCAACATGTAAATCAGTGCTTAAATGATGCCCAAAACCCGACTGAGGTCAACCCAAAAAAAAAAAAACATTTTAAAGTACTCCAAATCAACACTTTTAAAAGCTTCAAGCAAAACATTTATAATGTTCCAAACAACAATTTTAAAATTCTCAAATAGCTCTCATGTAAGCCCAAAACATAAATTTTAAATGTTATAAAATTAGCTAAGGAAACTAGCCCAAAACAGTGACAGTCTTCCTAAAAAAAGGGTACATTTAAAACTCTAAAAACTGCAGCGAAACTAGTCTGAACGTGTCCCAAAATAACCCTCAAACATCACTTAAATTGTCTCAAACAGCTTTTTTTTTTAATGTACCCAAACAACACTTGTAGAAACTCAAAAAAAAGTGAAATCGAAGAGCCAAAACAGTGCTATTTAGTGCTTCCAAGCAGCAATAATATGACTCGAATAAGCAACAATAATAATATGACTCGAATACGACAACATTTAACTCTTCCCAATAGCATAAATACAGGACAAACAAAATAGCATTTTATTTTTCTAAGACCACAAGTTTATAAGACTTAAAACAACATCTATGCCATTCTGAAACTCTCAATTCAGCAAGTAGACATACAAATATTGAAGCTTATGTGTATTGTAAAAGATAAGTAAATGCATTATCTTGTTGCAACATAAAATATTTGAGTGCTATGCATACTCATGTGAAAGTTTGAGGCAATAGACACGTAAAAGCACATGAATTGAGTGGATGTGTATGCAAATCTTCCTAACTCCTAGATGACATGTATTTTATAAATAAAATGAGCAGTATAGGAACAAAACAAGAATTCATTACCCAGTTACTGCAATCGCTAAGGTTATGCACTCCAAAGCTTTTCAGAAGCTCTAGGGAGTTTTGTGTCTCCGTACGTTGCAATCCCGCCGTTGCCTCCTAGTAAGCTCCACTCGAATTGCACTGAGGGTTTCGCGAGGATTCGATCGTGAGAGGGAGAGATAAGCTAGTGAATGCTTCAATCGAGAAAGGAGAGCCAAGCAAAGACCTCTGTGCCGAGGTTAAGAGACGAAGTCGAGCGAGTCGAGCGAGTCGAAGCAGTCGAAGCAGGTGACAGAGAAAGGAGTCGAAAGCCTCGGTGCAGAGAAGATCGAAGCCAGGTGAGCGGAGTTTCTTCCGCACGAAGAAAAGGGAGGCGGGATCGGGCGATTTCGATGCGAGAGAAGGAACGGTGAGCGAGATTTATCGTGAGAAAGGGGAGGTTTCGTTCGATGTCGCGGGGGGTCTTCGGCGCAAAAGGATCGTTGGAAGGAAGTCCTATCGAGCGAGGGAGATGAGCAGGAGCGAGCAAGAATTTCTTTCGCTGCCGAGGAAGGAGACGAGCGGGAGCGAGCGGAGGATTTCGTTCGAGTGAAAAGCAGCCAGCCGAGGCTTTCGTGAGCGAGAAAGAAATAGCCTGTTGGAGAAAGAGCTGTTACAGGACAACATTGACAGGGAAATTAATGATTTCCTTATGCAGGGTAGTTTTATTTGGCATATAAGGGCTCCTAATAAAATTTTATTAAGGCTAATTAAATGATTCATTTGAAATTTAAAATTTGAAATCTGAAATCGTTTAGCCTGTGCTAAGCCCGAGACCAGCCCGAATTGAACTTGAGCTGAGCTCGAACCCGTGCCCCATTAAATAACAAAAAATATGCATCGATATCTGTGCTAGTCGTTCGCGCGCGAAATCATAACAATGCGGGTGTCGTTCCTAGCTAAAGTCGACGTTCCAAACGTCTCGGTGCGGTTCGTTTCGTCATCCGGGTCGTCCGGATAAACTCTCTGGTGGGCAAGTCAAATCAAGTCAAAATCGTGTGTAGTGCAGTGAGTGCGTGAATTGCGGCGTTCGCGAGTACTCGAGTCGCAAAGGGTTCACCTAAGGCAGTTTGATCCTATAGAAACTCATTTTCGAGCCCTCTACATGTTGGTCTTTAGCCCTTGCAACTAGAAGTTGAGTGCTTGGAACCACTCATGCGAGTTCTTTACAAAAATGAGTCAAGAAATAGATCGAACGGGAGGTGGGCTCCATTACTAGTCCGCTAGGATGGTCAACAAGAAACTCCTAAGGCTAAAATATGGGTTCTGAGAGTAGGAGACTAAGACCTCACTAAAAATGAGGTCAACAATGCCCCAAAAAAATAAAAAAATAAAAAGATATTGAAAATCGAATTGTCGTGGTTGTACCTTTCTTTAGTCCCAAATCTTAAAATAATAGATTACTTTTGTTGTTTAAATTGTAAAACTTAACACAATTTTGGGACCGTTTAGAACAGCTTGAGCATGTTTGTTCGAGTAAAGTGAAATTTTAGGTGAGATGTGTTTTAATATAAAAAGGATATTTTCTGATTTCAAATATGTTAGTTTGCTTGCTGTGGGTTAACATAATTAGATTTATTAGTTGTGTGAACTGTCAGTGGCCTCATGCGTTACAACTTACAAGGTTGAGCACGCAGAAAGGGGGCAAATTCAAATATTTAGGGGGTAAATGACCCAATTGCTCCCCTTTATTAACATAATTAAAAAATTCAGCCCTTGAGTTCCAGCTAAAGCCATTGAGTAACGATGACACATAATTGATTCCTTGTCACATTCTTGTCTATAATAATCTTTGATAAAACACGCCAGTTTCCTAAAGTTCGCTAATAGCCACGAGACATTTACTTGATGGAAATATCTCACTTTTTTCTTTAATTTTCTTTTGGGGCATTTACATACATACCACAAAATTTCCATGTATTTACAAATCTAACTCCTAAACATTCATATTTACATGCATACCCTCAAATATATAACATCAAATCATAAATATCACCGTCACTATCTTTTTAGAAATGAAATATACCTTTTCGTGAATATATTTATGACACCAAGGTGTTACAGCTGTAAATATCAAGCGTTGGGTGTTAGATATGAAAACACATTAAGAATTGTGCTATTTATGTAAATTTCCATTTCTTTTACAGGCGGTCCACCAATTTTCTAATAAAAAGCAAGTGTATGTGACATAAACTCAAGTGTAAGAAAGGCATCATTTTAATGACTCAACTCAAAAATGCTTTGGAAAAAAATGGCTAAAGATAAATCTAAAAGTCCATATAAGGTACCAAAGAATTATCAGATATTGGAGTTGATTAAGTATGTAACAAGAAGTAATTTGATGAAAAAAAATTTAGTGATTGGAAATCGAACTTATTAGCAATTCAACGAAGTACAAGGGCGTAAAATAGCATAAACAGAGATTCATCACAATGAGAATCAACTTGAATTTATGCCCGAAAGAAATATGATGGAGATAAATTTTATAATAAGGATACATACCGCACAATTCTTATGCATTCACAAATCTAACACCTAAATCTTCATATTTACATGCATAGCACTAAAATCTTTAACATCAGGAAAAAAAAAATAACGCTTACTAACATTTTAAAAGTAATATATAATGCATAGGTTCATGACACCAAATGTTAAAAAAGTAATTATGAAATTTTAGAAGTTAGATACATGAGAATTGAGCGGTATGCATATAAATCCATCTTGACAGAAATATATGAATACATTAAAAGATATCTTAATATGGTGCTTGTTAACCTTCAAAGTTCATTTGATGAAAAACATGAAAATTGATTTAATGGGTAATACGGAAAAATACCACAGATCAATTGCATGCCAAAGTTGTTAGAGCTATGCATGATGCAACTACTATTCAATAGTATATTTAAAATAGGACACTCTCCAAATCAACTAAAACAGACGCAACTTATAAATTTAGGTGTCAGGAAAATTTTATGCTCGGTATCCAAGATCTACTAGTGGGTGTTCAAAATAATGCTAAAAACCAAAGAGAATAATCTTTGAAAAATAATAAAAAATTCAAAAATAATAGTTCAGGAATTGGGGTCGCTCATAAAAGAGAGAAGGAATCTGAACTAGTAGCACAAAGAGATCGGATTTGGAGGATCAATTCTAAATATAAAACAATATTATAAAATCCACACAGAAAGAGGTGATAAAGATTAATTCATTGAATCTTCTAAAAAAGGAGGATGCCCTCCAAAAGAAGAGAGAATAAAGGATAGTTCTACATTCTACTTGACTAAATCCTCCTCCAGCCACCCCAATCACAAAAATAATAATTCTTAAGAATCTTCTTTAAGTATTTAAAATAAAAAATCTCATCAAATAGCTTGGCTTGGATGATAAGATGGATTGTCTAGCCTAATTGGATAGCTTATCTAAACTTATATTTTGATTACTATATAAACAGCCTTTTAAATTTATAATTTACATCAATCAAAGAAGTTAAAATATTCCCATCAACTTAACTAAACCCCTTCTCCATACCTGCCGGCTCTCATTCACAGTTGCGAAGGATCGCCAACCTATACTTCTCATTCTTACAGTTTTCTGCTACAGATGCTGACAGACCAAAACAACAACAGAGCTTTCTGCTACACTAGAATACTGCAGACACCAAATTTTCTCCAACATCTCACTTAAAGTTCTTTGGGTCAGCCAAATTAGAATTTCTCTTTTCATCACAAACCATTCTTTCAAGCATACAACTTGCCTCGTGTTGGGTTCCTTGCTACCAGCTAGCATTTCCCTTGTCTCCTAACCATCTAGCCTATGATGTGTTGGCTAACTCGCCTGCTGCCAAGCTCTAACCAACTAGTTCTCTAAATTACCACCCTGTTCCTACCACTCAGCCATCCAATTCAATAGATTTCACTTCTCATAAGTGTTCTAGGCATGAGTCTGCCGCCCTACCTCAGTCAATAAGGTTTTGTCACAGCAATTAATTGTTGACATTTATGCACATGAATAAATGCTTAACATGTGATGCCATTAGGTTAAACTATACATGTCAGGTGATGCCATTGAGTTAAACTTAAAGCCTACCTATCAATATTCCTTACTCTTCCCAAGTGTCCCTGGCACTTATCACACCCATAACCTGTCAGTCTTACCAGTCATTTTGATCTCTACACTTATCCTCCTTATTAATTGTGCCTCCATCTCCTATCAACACAAGCTCTCCCCCACATCAGTGGTCTAACTCACCTTTGCCTATAAAAATGCCCTTTTTAAACATCTATGAGGATCACAAGATTACTTTCTAGCGAAATTCATAACTTAATTGTGATTTCTCACCTCTCTCTTGTGCCCCTTCTCCTATCCAACTAAGAAAAGCTAACAATTGAAACCTTGAACTTATATTCTTGTTAATAGTGGTTCATTCCTTTGCCCTGCATATTGGAACATAAATCGAATTACTTAATGTGGCAGCTTTTCCTTTATCTTCTCTTTGCCCCCTGCTCACTCATTTGTATTTCCTCTCTCTCCCCTTAACAAGAAGTAGCTCTATTTAATGACTCCCTTTTCCCCCTCTTCTCTCTCTCTTCCATGCCATTTCCATTACCCATCTGAATGAGAAACCACCGTTCACATTTTATAGCTTTCATTGAGATTATTAAACTTTACATATGGGATCAAAAGAGACCTCTTAGAGATATATCTCTCATTGACCATGCTACTCGATGGTTGCCCAAATAAGTCACCTCACAACCCTAGTGTGTGCTCTAGCTCTATTCAGTTCGCTTTCATCACCCAAGAACAATTCCTAGAATTCAGCAAAACGATCAATTTCTTATTGCAAGCCTTGAGATACGTCCCTACCACTTCAGTTAGCATGTTGTGCTACTTCCTCTTCCCATGACATTCGCAATTGCTCTTGGCACTCTTATCATCTTTGCCTATTGTCTATCTATCATCCTAGCTGTCATTAACAAGAGAAAAAAGACAGCAATAAATGGAAATATGTATTAATCGCCATCCTTGTGCCCATCTGGCCAACCTTTCCTCTCTCATGACTTGCATATGGAGATTTTGGAGGACTTGATCCCATAAGAGTTTAGGCCATCACAACCTAACCAATACAACAGAATGGGTGAGTACCGTAATAAAGTGGTGAATTCAAGGACACCATGATGTTGATACAGTGTCTAACATTGCAAACTAATGAGCATTTCTAAAGACTCCAAACAACACAACACATCGGTGATTCACCTACAAACAAATGACAGCAACAACTCCTTTGATATTTTGTGTCATCAGTTCACCCCACCAAACATCTCCCCAAGTAAAAAAATCATCCAATACCTTTCAACGCATCAAGTGGGAGAATGAACCTTCTAGGACTACACCACCCAACTCACCCGAACCTTCCATAATATTGACTATGACCTCTCATGCCAAGCTTTTATTGATTATATGCCTATAGGGATCAAGTTCACAGTAAGCAAGAATCAACCATAGCTAATGGCCATCCTCTTCTACAATGCATCCAAGTACATCAATGCCGATAAAAAAATTCATCAAAACAAATTAGACAAGGTCCACAATGCATCCAAGTACATCAATGGCCATCCTCACCCACAATGCATCCAAGTACATCAATGCGATAAAAAAACTTATCAAAACAAATTGGACAAGGTCCACAATGCATCCAAGTACATCAATGGCCATCCTCTTCCACAATGCATCCAAGTACATCAATGCCGATAAAAAAAACACATCAAAACAAATTGGACAAGGTCCACAATGCTAGCCATTGCCGTGAAGACCATCAAAAAAACCACAATTACTGCAACTCTATCATGCGCCACCACATCTAACGGAATGCTTGATTGCATGTACTTTGAGCGTGAAGCAAAAGGTCGACATTTTTGTTCATTTTTTGTGTGTTACAAGTAAAGAAAATAAGATTTAAAATTTTAATGCATTTTAAATTTCTCAAAAGGATGTTTACTTGCCAAATAAATACCTCTAATTCGACAATTGTCTCCTTTCACGAATAAACTTCTCCACCGAACTCAAAATCTTTCACTCATTCATGACAAATCCTAGAGAGCATAATATTCAGCAGTGATGAGATCAATTGTGCAACGATATGCTACATAGTTCAGAGAAAAGCATGATGATTGGCATGTCATTGGAAATAAGTTCTACTTTAAGTACATGGTAGGGCTATAATATAACATCCAATAAAAAAAAAAACTGTTAATCTTCTCCATTAAAAACTCTGAATAAGCATGGTTGTCATAACTACTGAAAGAAAAAAGCAACCCTTGAGTCAATAAGCCCTGTAATGAATGTAATCGAAACGATTTAAAGATTGCCGGATAATAACGGGATAAAAGGTTCAACTAAAATTAACTCTATACAACTTTTAAGCCCTGTAATGAATGTAATTGAAAGGATTTAAATATTGCTGGAAAAAAAAGAAGATAAAAAGGTTCAACTAAAATTAACTCTATACAACTTTTAAAATGGCCTCTATGTTCTATCATTTTCACGTCATGGAGCATGATGCTTAAAACGCAGGAATCTTCAAAGAAGTTCAAAGAAATTTTAAAGGAAGTGAACTGGTATAATAAACACAAAACAAACATTAGATACGATGAATTAAATAGATTTGAACATCCCCTTAGTATAGTGGAATGTCGTTACTACACCCACCATCTATTACGTGCCTGAGTTTGCGACCTTGTAGCGATTTTGTGAATGGGTAGAGAACAAGGATCGTCCTTGCATGCTCTACCTATGTTGGTAATATTGTAGGATACTTTGAGGGATCCTCTGTTGGGTATTGTGGAGCTCGATCCACGATTTGATTTGGCAATTTTGGCGTCTATGGAAATTAATTAAATTTTATTTAATTAAATTTTATTTAATTATTAAATTTTATTTAATTCCTTCTTCTTCTATGGATTCTCCCGCCTCTTGTTGGTAAATTGAGGAAAGCAATATTAATTAATATTACTTAATATTTCTTTCTCCATATTTCTTCCGTTGCTTCCTTTTGGAATTCGCTAATTAAAAGGCAGCTAATTAAAATTGCTTCTTTAATGGGTCATATTAGACCATTTAAGGAAGAAGAAGGATTTGCAAAGATATATGCTATTCCCTGTATTCCTTGCTGAAGCTTTTCGGGTAGGAGAGAAGCAGGTTTCCCAGGGTGGCTTACGGATAGAAAAAGGAAAAAACATAAGCAAGGCTTGTGCTCTCTCTTCGCTTTTTAAATTTGGCGTGAGGTTTCCAGCTCGCTTGGGTGGTTTTCGTTCTCCGTATGGCTCTAAGTGTGCCTCTCGGTTTAGAGAAAAAGGGAAGGTGAGAGGAGAGAGAGAGAGAGAATTCTTTCTTGTAAGTCAACGTGGTCGACGGTATAATCCTCAAAGCTAATAAAATCCTCTGCAACTCCGTGGACGTAGGCAAGTTGTCGAACCACGTAAATCTTGTATCGCATTTTTTTCTGGTGTATTTTTCTAGATCTATTTTTCGCTTTATTGCCGTCGTTTTTCACAACAACTGGTATCAAAGCCAGGTTCGAGGTTGAAAGAAAACGATGGGAGGAGACGAAGTGATGGCATCGGGGATCGAGAAATTCAATGGCACAGATTTTAGTTACTGGAGAATGCAGATAGAGGACTACCTCTATGGGAAGAAACTTCACCTGCCGTTACTGGGAAAGAAGCCGGAAAAGATGGACGAGGCGGAATGGAATCTGTTGGATCGAGAGGTTCTGGGGGTTGACCCTGTCAAGATCCGTTGCCCATCCCATAACATCATCAAGGAGAGGACTACTGCAGATCTCATGACAGCTTTATCAAACATATATGAAAAGCCATCAGTGAATAATAATGTGCACCTGATGAAAATGTTATTTAACCTGAAGATGACGGAATGTATGTCTGTTGCTCAACACCTGAATGAGTTCAATAATATCACTAATCAATTGTCATCTGTTGAAATTGATTTTGATGATGAGATTCGTGCGCTGATATTGTTGGCTTCATTGCCAAATAAC
>NW_018164503.1:1806962-1814467 GCF_001263595.1 Phalaenopsis equestris | reverse complement strand
TCTGTTGATGACTGGATACTGGATTCAGGGGCTTCCTTCCATACATCTTCCCACCGGGAGTTAATGCGGAATTATGTTGCAGGCAACTTTAGGAAGGTATATTTGACTGATGGAAAAGCGCTGGACGTGGTGGGGATGGGAGCCGTTGATATTGCACTCCCTAACAAGAGCAATTGGACTTTGCAAAAAGTCAGGCACGTTCCTGAATTGAAGAAAAACCTCATTTCTGTAGGGCAGCTCAAAGAGGGTGGTCATTCAGTAGTGTTCTCAGATACGTGGGGATGGGAGATGTTGATATTGCACTCCCTAACAAGAGCAATTGGACTTTGCAAAAAGTCAGGTTTACTCAAGCGTGAAAACATGAGTCAGAGGTGCATTATGGGGAAGCAGAATAGAGTCAGTTTCCTGAAAGGTGACAGAGCGCCAAAGACAGAAAAACTGAATTTTGTACGGACATATGGTGGAGAACCACAGAGCTATGAAAAAGTCTTGCAAGATAAAATTTTGAGCAAGTGGAAGCTAGCAGAACTTCCACCAGGAAAAAAGACATTGCATAACAAGTGGGTGTATCGGGTGAAGACTGCGTTTGATGGCGGTAAGAGGTACAAGACTGCACTTGTTGAAAAAGACCTTCAGCTGAGGCATGATATTGCCCATGCAGTGGGTCTTCTGTTGGTCTTCTGGCATGAAAACCGGAGGTTTGAGTTGCAGAGGTGGAGGATATCATATATGAGGAAAAGGACGATGTAGTCAGGGGACGATGCAGTTAGTGTCCCGATCTCCAAGTAGGAGAATTGTTAGGTATTGTGGAGCTCGGTCCACAATTTGATTTGGCAATTTTGGCTTGATTTGGCAATTTTGGCGTCTATGAAATTTAATTAAATTTTATTTAATTCCTTCTTCTTCTATGGATTCTCCCGCCTTCCTCTTGTTGGTAAATTGAGGAAAGCAATATTAATTAATATTGCTTAATATTTCTTTCTCCATATTTTCTCCGTTGCTTCCTTTTGGAATTCGCTAATTAAAATGCAGCTAATTAAAATTGCTTCCTTAATGGGCCATATTAGACCATTTAAGGAAGAAGGACTTGCAAAGATATATGTTATTCCCTGTATTCCTTGCTGAAGCTTTTCGGGTAGGAGAGAAGCAGGTTTCCCAGGGTGGCTTACGGATAGAAAAAGGAAAGAAACATAAGCAAGGCTTGTGCTCTCTCTTCGTTTTAAATTTGGCGTGAGGTTTCCAGCTCCCTTGGGTGGTTTTCGTTCTCCGTGTGGCTCTCGGTTTAGAGAGAGAGAAGGTGAGGAGAGAGAGAGAGAATTTTTTCTTGTAAGTCGACGTGATCGACGGTATAATCCTCAAAGCTAATAAAATCCTCTGCAGCTCCGTGGACGTTGGCAAGTTGCCGAACCACGTAAATCATGTGTCGCCTTTTTTTCTGGTGTATTTTTCTAGATCTATTTTTCGATTTATTGCCGTTGTTTTTCACAACATCCTCGACCTCCTTAGTTGGTTTAATTCGAGAAAAACCACAACTCTCAATCAACACAAAGTTGAAAATAATACTTATCAGATGATCTTTATTATTGGTCTCAAGCTAATAAATAGCCGAACAACATTTGAATGGAATAAGCAATAACTCATTCTTATGGAAAGGAAAATAACCATAGCATAATTCTAGCACTAATTTATTGAAAGGAAATGACATTGATTGAAATAACATTAATGTAATTATTGATGGTAAGCATTGATCCCGAATTTTTGTATGTAATGATTTATGAAGTTGACACCACTACAACACCAAAAACTTGATCATTGTATTGTATGAAAAACATTGTATGAAAAATAAGTTGTGTAAAATATATATAAATTATAAGCAATGAATAATGAGATTCTATGCAAGTATACGTATCGTTATCAATTAAAAATGAACTTTCTATTTAAACCCCAAATATCGATGCCACATGAAAGGTGTAAGTTAGCAATGATAAACCTTAATAGGAAATTTATAGAAAATCAAACGAATTCATTGTCACTAACTTCGAATGTTGAGATTTTAACCAAACTAAATTACTTAACTATTAGCAAAAACGGAAAAACCATAAATTCAAGCAAAGGAGGAGATAAATCAGTAGCAGACTTACCTGTGGCCGTGCTCTTCTAGGTTTAGATCTTCTCAGCTCCTGTAAACTCGAAGCATTAGCCACCCCAAGAACCGCAGACATATAAGTACCAATATTCCCCACAATACTCCTCTCCGACTCCAAAACCACATACGCCTCAACCCGATTAGCCGCAGCAGGCGGTTCCCACTGCCTCGAATGAAAAATGAAGCCCATCTCAGCCGGTATCGAATCAAATCCACAAGCCGAAATAACCAAAGCTCCAGTATGTTTCGCCATCTCGTGATACTGCAGCTCCATCCGCTCCATGAACTCAGGCTCGCCGGAGATATCGAGGTAATCAGTACCCACCTCAACGCACGCAGCGACGACGGGATCTCCATAGAGGCGGAAGGGACCGACGCAGTTGAGAACGAGGCGGGTGCGTCGGAATAGATTGAGAAGGGAGAGTCGATCAGATACATCGGCGGAGATGATGGGTATGGGAGGAGGAGAGGAAGGGGAGGCTGCCCAGGCTAAGGATTCGGAGATCTTGGAGGGATTTCGGCCGGCAAGTGCCAGAGTTTTGAAAGGACAAGTAGGGGATGAGAAAAACTTTAGGGCTTCACGGATCACGTACTTTCCGGTGAAGCCCGATGCGCCGAAGATGACGAGATCGAAGTCCGACGCCATGGCGAAGTTGATGTCGAGATGTGAGTTAAAGGAGCTGCTGAAGGTTTAAGAAACAGTTCGCCTTAATACTTTGTGTGTTAGTAAATTTACATAAATTTCGCATAATTCTTTTGTGTTTACATTTTCAATATCTAATCTTTCATATGCATAATTATAAACTTATAAAAAAATTGGTGCATCGCATTTTTAAGATGTGAATAATAATAATATTTTTAGATGTAATATATATAAATAAATAAGAATTGTATTGAAAACGCCGGCGTACTGTTTGGTTCGCGCATTTCGCCAGTTTATCCGAAACTGCGTTTGGGTTTTTATACTAAACGCAGGCCGCGGGTCGTCCCCTGTGGTCGGCCCGCAGACCGCGTTTAAGGATAAGCAACCCTCAAATGGACCCTAAATCTCAAACTTCTACAAGATGTGATAATTTTTTTTAAATTAAAATATTATTTGTAATTTTGTAATATTAATCTCATATATATGGACTAATTCACTAAGATGAAGATTTGTTGATTTGTTATCATATATGGGCTAATTCACTGAGATAAAGTTTTATTGATTTGTTGTTTTAACTTGCTCCCTAAAATTGATACACACCTCGAAGGGTAAGTTTGGATTCATATTAATGTGTGGTATTAATGATTGATGTGTGTTGAAAGTTCTGTGGCGTTAGAATAATGAATTATCATCTTAGCGTTGCACGAAAACCCAACACGCACTCAGGTAATTAAAAAGAAATAAGTAAGACGAGCACATCGACTTTTTGTGTGGAAAACCTTAGAAATGGGAAAAAAACACAGGGTTTATTCCAGTTTAAATAATATACTATGATTGTTGAGTGCACAGGTTCATTCCATTGTTCTAAATGTAAAGAAGATAAAGTTATAAAGTTGGTGATTATAAATGTACAACATTAATTTATTGATAAAGTCATAGTTTAGTTGTAATCGATGAAATTCTCAGTGATAGCAGACTGCAACAACCGTAGTCGATTGTTATGAAGACAATAGTCTGTCTTAAATATTGTAAATGATTGTTATAATGTCAGTTTATCATATAGGTCACAAATGAAAGCCATGGTAGTAATTGGTCATATGGGTCACAAACGGTTGCTTCAAAATCATCGGTTGGCTACCAAGGTCATAGTAGAAAGTTACATAAGTTGTGAGCCACGTAGACTGAAGTGGTGAGCTGTGATACCTTCGGTAGAATGCAAAGACCAAAGTTGGGAGCTATATGAGTTGTGACCCGTGTAGGTCGTAATTAATCACAAAAGTTGTAAGAGTGGGTTGCGATGAAGTCGAAAAGACTGACGATGATAATTGCACAAGTTGTGAGTCATGTAGATCGTAGTTGTGAGTTGTGATGACGTCTATAAGTCGTAGTGGATATGATATATTTCCATCCATACTCTTATTTTCCTTACCACTTGTTGAGAAAATTAGGGCGAAGAAAAACAAGAACGACTCAAATCCAGAAGAACACAGAGATTTAACGAGGTTTGACAAAAATGCCTACGTCCTCGGGAGCAGAGCGACGACTTCCTTTTCAATATTCAGAAAAGAGTACAGATAAATAAGAGTACTGCCACTCACCAAGGTAGCCATTCTGCCATCTTACCCGAGGACTACCACTCACCAAGGCATCTTCTTCCAAGCTCTCTCCACCTTTCATTTGTCAGCGATTTCTTCGCTTTTCACACAAGGAGGAAATCGCTTTTCACACAAGGAGAAGAGATATAGAGGATATATATATATATATATATATATACTATCCAAGAGCCCCTTTTACATCAAATTGTCTTTCTATTATAGATGCTAAGAAGTTCAATAAGTAAATTACAATATTGCATTTGTTTTAAAAAGATACTACAGAGTATTTTGGTCTTGCGTGTTGGAGCTATCATCTTGGGGTTTTTTTGTTGAGGGAAAAAGTCATTCATCGGGGAGAAGTCCCCTGTCGGGGGCAAAAAGTCCTCCACGAGGGGAAGAGTCATTCGTCGGGTAGACGTCCCCTGTCGCGAAGAAAATTCCTTTGTCAAAGGGAGAAGTCCTCCGTCGGGGTGGATAAGTCTTCCATCGAGGAGAAATGTCCTTTGTTGGAGAAAAAGTTGCACGCACGAGACAACATTTTGCCTTAAGATTCATGCATACCACTTTCAATTATACAATATATATAGTTGTGTAATAAATTCATCGACCACGCATAGACCATTTAAAACAATAGTAACTTTTCCTCACACATATTTCATCATCCAAACAAAAGCTTTAAGGGCTATAGAAAATTTTATTAGGCTACTTCTTATATTTACAGGTGTTTTTTTAAAGTATATTACAATATACAAGACTATTTGGGATCATTTTGTGTTTTATTTTTAAAAAACATGTATCTTTGATGCATTTTTTAAATACTTTTACTTATTTTTGTTTAAGAATGAATCAGTAGTTATTTTGAGTATTTTTTAAAATAATTATCATAATAAGCCAGTTATCGCTACTTATTATTGTTACTGTTATGAGCTATTTTTTTATATCTAACACTTTTATGGTACGACTCATATATCATATCAGGACAGACGCTGGATCGAAGCAGAGCGGAGCGGAGCGGAAGAATCTGTTCAAATTGGGAAGTTACGTGGGTTGGGGTGGGGGGCAAAGCCCCACGGTTTGGTATAGGGGTTATAGTTACGCGGCTTCGGTTCGGAATTGAGGTATTTAAGAGGCGGTACAAATTTCGGCCCACGACGCAGATTCGAAGGAGGATTTCCCGTGAAGGAGGAATCGACGAGATCGCGGCTTTTGGAAGCTGCGATAGGCGACTTCGACGAGGGTTCAGGAGATCGCGGCCAGGGCGAACCAGAGAGGAAGAGTTTTCGGCGGAGGCTTGCGAAGGCAGAAGCAGCGAAAGCGGAGGCTTCTGCGACAGTCCGAACAGGCCGAAGGATCACGAAGGAGGTTCGCGTACGCGAATAGGCGAGGCTTTAGGCGGGGCTTCTTCCACAGGGCGGTTTGCGGCAGATCGGAGCAGGTTGTGAATCGCGGCAGGCAGAAAAAGGAAAGCGTCCGCGGCAGGCAAGGAAGGCAGCGTGGAAGAATTTCCTTTCTGGCGTGCGGATCGCGGAGGCCTGTTCTCTTTCCTAGAGAGCAAAAATCAAGGACGCTGCGGAGAAAAAATATAGGAAGGAATTGTTTGCTGTAGCCATTTTCCTGTCCTGGACAACAAGAATTACGGAAACAGGAAAGAATTCGGGACTTTCCATTGGAGGAGAATATTCCCTCCAAAATAGCAGAGGAGGAGAATTTTGTTTCCTGAGAAAAAAAAATTAAAGGAAAGCTTTTTTAATTAAATTGATTTAAATCAAATTAATCAAATTTAATTAAGGATTTCCGATAAGAAAAAAAAGAATTCGGGACTTTCCATTGGAGGAGAATATTCCCTCCAAAATAGCGGAGGAGGAGAATTTTGTTTCCTAAATAAAAAAAAAATCTTTTTTTTTCTTTCCTCTTTAAAAAAAAAAAGTCTGAGCAAGGATTTTTGCAGAGGAATTTTTTTGCAGTTTTGTTGCAGGATTAATTTTCAGATGGCATTTTCTGGTGCGAAATTCGAGGTGGTGAAGTTCGACAGAACTGGTAACTTCGGATTGTGGCAAACCAGGGTGAAAGATCTGTTGGCGCAACAGGGAATCTTGAAAGCTCTGTGGGTAGCAAAAGCAGATGTCATGGAGGATGAAGATTGGGACGAATTGCAACAGCGAGCGGCAGCGACGATACAACTATGCCTAGCAGATGAGGTTATGTATCACGTGATGAATCTGAAATCTCAATCTGAAATCTCCAGTCTCCAGGGGAGATTTGGAAGAAATTGGAAGCTCATTTTATGGCAAAATCTCTGACGAACAAGTTGTATCTGAAGCAAAAGTTGTATGGGCTGAAGATGAAAGAAGGTTATAATCTGGCGCAGCATGTTAATGGCTTCCATCCAATAATCACAGGTTATGGCTTGATGTGATTATTGAGGATGAGGATCGAGCGATGATTTTGTTGTGTTCATTGCCCTCTTCCTATGAACACCTGGTGACTACTCTGACATATGGGAAAGAGACTATCAAAGTTGATGAGATTACTGCAGCGTTGTTGGCTCACAACCAGCGGAAGCAAAATGCAGGGGGAAACTCTCACGGAGACTGTTTATATGTTAAGGGTAAGCAGGATCGTGGAAGGAAGAAAGAGAAGAAGAGTTCTTGAAGGCGAAATTCCAGATCCAAGTCTAGAGGTAAAAAGGAAATTCATTGCTACAAGTGCAAGGAGCCAGGTCATATGAAGCGAGATTGTCCAAAGCTGAAGAAGCAGACTGGAGAGAAAAGTGATACTTCATCAAATTCTGTAAATGTGGTGCAGAATGATAGTTCAGATTACAGTGATGGTGATATGCTATCAGTTTCATCAACTCAGTTCACGGATGCATGGATTCTTAATTCAGCGTGCTCTTATCACATAACACCTAATAGGGAGTGGTTTACTTCATACAGGTCTACTAATTCTGGCTCACTCTATTTGGGTGATGATAGATGCTGCAATATAGTTGATATTGGAGAAGTCAGAATTCAGATATATGATGGCACAGTTAGAACGTTATGTGATGTCAGACATATTCCAGATCTGAAGAAGAATTTGATTTCTTTGGGCACTCTACACAGAAATGGTTTTATTTTTA
>NW_018164503.1:1806148-1806717 GCF_001263595.1 Phalaenopsis equestris | reverse complement strand
ATTGATGATTTCTCCAGGAAAGTTTGAGTGTATTTCTTGAAGCAGAAATCTGAAGTTTTCTCTAAATTCAAGCTGTGGAAAGTTGAGGTGGAGAACCAAACTGACAGAAAGATCAAGTATTTGAGGTCTGATAATGGCACAAAGTACACATATTCGCAGTTTCAGAAGTTCTGTGAGGAGCATGAGATTCAGAGGCATTTTTCAGTGCGGAAGACACCGCAACAGAATGATGTGACAGAAAGGATGAACATGTCCTCAACTGAAAGGGCAAGGTGCTTAAGACTGAATGCAGGGCTTCCTAAGAGTTTCTGGGCAGAGGCTGTGAATATGATATGCTATCTCATCAATAGATCACCTCGAGCATCGTTGGGTGGCAAGGTCGCAGAAGAGGCATGGACAGGTAATCCAGTTAAATTTGATCATTTAAGGATTTTTGGATGTCCTGCTTATGTGCATGTACCTGGAGATGAAAGATCCAAACTTGATGCAAAATCCAAGAAGTGCATCTTTCTGGGCTACAAGAAAGGTGTAAAAGGATACAAGTTTTGGGATCCGATTGCAAAGAAGAT
>NW_018164503.1:1804574-1805154 GCF_001263595.1 Phalaenopsis equestris | reverse complement strand
TTTATTGAGTCAGGAATTTGACATGAAAGACTTGGGTCCTACGAAGAAGATTCTTGGAATGGAGATTCATCGAGACAGAGGCTCAAGACGATTATGTTTATCTCAACGAGGCTATGTTGAGAAAGTGCTGGAAAGGTTTGAGATGAGCAATGCAAAGCCAGTGAGCACTCCTTTGGCAAATCATTTTAAGCTTTCTTCAGAACAGTGTTCTAAGACTGATACAAAAATTGAAGACATGGCAAAGGTTCCATATGCCAGTGCAGTTGGCTGCTTGATGTATTTTATGGTATGTACTCGTCCTGATTTGGCTGATGTTGTTAGTCAAGTCTGCAAATACATGGCTAAACCTGGAAGGCGACATTGAGAAGCAGTCAAGTGGATTTTCAGGTATCTGAAGGGTACTGTAGGACATAGAATTATTTTTGGCAGTCAGAAGAATGATCCTTCAGTTGTGGGGTACGTTGATTCAGACTACGCAGGTGATTTGGATGGCAGAAGGTCTACAACTGGGTATGTGTTTACTCTTGGTGGAGGACCTATATGTTGGAAATCAACAATTCAGTCTATTGTGGCATTATCT
>NW_018164503.1:1781857-1803869 GCF_001263595.1 Phalaenopsis equestris | reverse complement strand
TAAATCTCTGTGTTCTTCTGGATTTGTGTCGATTGCTATTTTCTTCGCCCTAATTTTCTCAACAGTTACTTTTGTATTTTTGCAGGGAACCCAAGAAAAAAATCTCAATAGTTCCGAGTTTTGAAGGGGTCCTTCTAAATGGTGCCAGGGAAATTCCGAGGCAGATTGAGAACAAGAAAGTTGTTTTGGAAATAAAGAACAAAGAGATCGAGGGTTTGATTGAGATGACTACAATTTTTTGTGAACGTGATTGCAAAACTGTGGTGGACAAAATAATATTTATAAAGTTGCAGCAAGATTTATAAATAAAAAAAAGAAAAGAAAATAAGCGATATTAAACCCAAAACAAAATATTTATCCCAAAAAGACTGAGGCTCACTCTAAAGAGATAGCAAAGTTCCATAAGAAAAGGGTCCCAAATATAGACTAGGCAGAACCATCCGATACAGTCAAGTCGTCAAAAGAAATAGTAGTAATAAATAAGTAAATAACTATTGGCGATTTTGTCTGATTTTTTGTAGGAAAATAGTCTTTTTGTGTATATTTTGGAGCATTAATGGTGTCGCTTGTGAATTATCTCATTGGTCATAACAATTTTTTGGCTTTTGAAATGGTATTATTTCAATGAAATTGGCCTTTTTTGTAAACTTAATTTGTTTATTTATTTATTTGCTTGCTTAGGGTAAATAAATTCTTAGAACTGCATAATTTTTATGTACATATTATATTGTTCAACTTCATCATTAGCTCTTTTACTCCTCATAGGTAGCTTAAAACTGTTAGATATGAGTTAGTGTTGTCATTTGAGCAGGTTAATAATGTAATTTTTTAATTCTATCTAATCAGTCTTTTAAGATTTGAAACTCCTCTCTTTTATTTTGTATGTGTGAAATCTCATCTTTATGAGGGCAAGGTTATATAGTTCAATAAAATGGGAGAGAGATAAATGGACTTCATTTACAAAATTTAGTGAATGGGCTCACCAAACAAAATAGAATTTACTTTATTTTATTTTTTTTTTTTCTTTTTTTGTGGAAGTCAAACAAAATTATTAGCAATTCAAATGAATGATGTAAATAAACTTTGAACAGCTCGTTGTTCGATTCATTTATGTCCATGCACAGAATTGTTTAAAGTTCTTGAACAATTTCCTTAAGAAGCTCAATTAAAGATTGTTTGTGAACAGCTCGTTGTTCGATTCATTTATGTCCATGAACAAGCATGATTTAGGCTAGTTTAGATTTATTAAATGAGCTGCTCGTTAATAGATTCAAAATGCTGATATGAATGGAGCTCAAACCAAACTAGAACAAACCTTTTCGTATCAAGTATAAAACACAACACAATCATAAAAGCAGATCTCATTTGCAGCCTTAAAGATGAGAGAATGAGAAAAGCGCTGTAAGAAAAGCACTAGCAATTGCAAGAAAAAAGATCTGAGGATAGAACATCTGATTTTAGAGTTTTATCTCTATTAAATGAAATAAAGCTCAATGAAAGGTCTAAGGCAACTCTTTTAGCATGCTCTATCAGCTGCAGATTCAACTTCAGCGCAGGGAGGACTCTCATCTTCTTTTTTTAGGGGGAAAGGACCCAAATTTCTTGAGAGCTGCTTCTATGAGAGGGACAGCTCTTACGAAGGATTCCCACTGTTCACGAGTGAGGCTTATTCCTTCAGACAAAATGATGGACGTAAGCATTTTAAGGACAAATATGCAAATATATGACAGGTTTGATGTTAACATAATCGTGTGGATAGTTATGGATGAATGACTGCTAAGTTGGCTTACAACAATCTTTAAATATGTTGCCAATATTCTAGAATTAAATTTTGCCACTATCATATTTGTGCTCTGACACTCATTAGATTTCTGGACTGCTTCCCTTTCTCAAAGGAAGGCGCCAGATGAGTGGTGTTGTGTTGCTAAGTTCACATTTTTTGCAGTTGGTTATCTGACTCCACAAAGTTATATTCAAAGTTATTATAATATTCTTACATTTTGCAGCCCTTTTAATATTTTAAAGTCCTGAGGGCCCATTTGGGGCGGCTTATCGGTGCGTTTGTGTTTTTTAAAACGCGGTCGAGACACTTATTTCGCTTGTTTATTGAAAAAAAATGTCACCTTTGGGTGAAGGCAGCAGCTTTCCATCCTGCATATAGTACTGCCTAATTGAAACTAACACTTGCCCATGGAATTTGTGGAGAGTGACCATCCTATTGTCCGAAAGCTGCAATAAATCAGAACAAATAAATAAATAGGTTAAATCAAAACAAAAGAACACTGCTTATAAACCTTCTACAAAATTTATATATACAGCATTTTGGTGATTTAAATTTATGCATGAAAATATATATTTCATTTTCAAAAAGTAATTATAAAAGTATATTTTATGTGATATTGAAGATATGAGTGTTGTGTGTGTAAATACGAAGTTTAGGAGTGAGATATGTAAATAGATAAGAATTGTGTGCCATGTTTGTAAATGCCCCTTTAATTAATACAGCACATAATAAAATCATTTACTTAACTCACTAAGAACTTGAGATCATATTTGAACCCAATCTCACATCATAGGGTAAAAAGAAATAACAATCTTTATCAAGTGGTGCATACGCACATATGATTGTGAATTAAGCTCGAAGATCCTTAATTCCCCCAAAATTGATTTGAATTTTAGGTCGGATCGAGATCATATCGAAATAAACGAGCAGGACTGTAAGTTGAAACTTTTGATAGAATCTTTTTCAAGTCGAATTTGAGCAATACATGAATCGGCTAGAACTAGCTCAAGATTTGCTCGAAGCATCTTTTATTTATAAAAATTATATATATAATGCTAAATAAAATTGAATATAATAAGTCATGAGCCGATTTCGAATTTGAACGTATCCAAAAAACTCAATTTGAGTCGGCTAGTCTCGATTTCGAGTTGGATTGAGCCAATTTTGAGTTGAAAAGAATCAAAATAAATGATTTTGAGCAAGCTAAGTTTCAATTTCGAGTCGTTTTATAGCCACTCTCAGATCATTTGAGCCGACCCAACCCAACTCGAAATCGGATTATTAACAGCCCTACGCACACAGAGAAAATGTCACATCTGGGCTCCAGACGCAAATTACGTTCGTAGTCTAGTGGTGGGGCACCACGTGTTAAGTGGGCCCCGCCGCAATACAGTGAAATAGATCAGTGTTAAAAGCGGTGGAGCCCACTTAAAACATGACGCCCCACCTTTAAACTCTAGATGCATTCGGAGAAGTCCCTACACATCCTTGAATTCAGATCAAAGAAATTAAAAGAGGAGCTCCTGCCAAAACAAGTTCGACTGAAAAAATTTCAAAGAAACTATAAGAAACTTGATAATAATTATATCTTCGAATTTCTTCTCCTCTATCACCTCCGAAATACCTAAATCTCAAATTTCATCAAATCTACCTTCTCTGTTTCCTGAAGAAATTTAAAAAAAAAAACACCAAATCCTCACTTCAATTATAGTTCCAAAGTGCCAAAGAACCAAAAATTAAACAATATCGATCCCTTATTCCAATTGATCTTTAAAACTTGAATTTCGAACTCTTACATTGCAGAGAAGCAAGTCATTGTCGGCTCCCAATTTCTTTAGCCGTCCTTTCCCTTTCTTTACTTCCTTACTCTCATTCCTCACCTCGATCTCACCGGGCGGCGCAGTCGTCTCTACCTTCGGCGCAGCGAGGTCGTCGCTTGAACTGGAAGAAGACTCGACGTTCGCGCAAATTAAGCTCTGGCTAGCAGGGAAGGAAAGATCGAGACCGAGCCCTTTATCTGCCGGGGCGTCGACCTTTTGCTCCTTGATCGCTGTATCTTCAACTTTCGGTGGAGTCGCCGGATCAGTTTCGGCTTCCATGACGAGATTTGAAAGAAAGGGGCGAGGAGATTGGAGGAAGAAGAAGAATTGGAGGAGGTGGAGTTTAAAGGGAGGAAATGGAGGGAAATGGAAGAAACGGGCAGGAAACGGGGTGGGAAACGTCTTCTTTATTCTTTTGTGACACGTGCCTACATTTCAATCATGTGCATCATCATCATCATCCACACCTACTCGAACGTGTGGTGAGAGAGAACTAAAGATATAATTTTTCACTATGAAATTGTGGATAATAGGTATTCAAGTGAATAGTTCGAGTCATTATTGGCTTGAGCTTGATTAATTTTATTGAGTTCGAGCTCGAACTTAACATTATATTTATGAGTTTGAGCCGTCCTGTTTATTATAAAAGAGAAAATATTATAAATTTAAAATATTACTATAATAATGTGAAAAATAGAATTGGCAATTAGAAGACAATTAATAAGAAATCATTTAATATTAAATACACAATAGTATTTTAATTTTTTTTAAATATTTTAAAAAATTAAAATTTAATCTATTTTGAGTATATTTTAGATTAATATTTTCTTAAACGAGCAAGCTCACTAGCTGACATGTTGAGTTGGAGCTAGATTGAGCTTGACTTGTTAGCATATTGCGCTCAGTTCATCAGCCACTTATTGAGCGGAGCTTGAGTCGACTCACGAGTCATTTTGACTCACTTAGACACCTAAAAAGTTTAAATATTTCTTTTTGCCTTTTGGGCTCACATTTCTAATATATATATATATATATATACATTTGCAGCTTTTTGAGCAGGAAATATTTAAATCATATGCATCATAACAACACACTTACCCGCAGCATAGCATAGTTGGAGAGGACTAAAGATATAATTTCTCACAATGAGATTCTGAATTCTAGAGATGTATGTGAATCTAGTCGAGCTCGCAACGCTAAAGTTCATAAATGTACACATTGCACACCGACTGTAGGTGGTTAAGGATAAACGTTGATGCAGCTCTTTTATCATCCAGAGTTGCTGGTACCAGAGCTATTGTTCGTGATGATCAAGGGATTAGTGTTATGGCTATGGGACAACACTTCGAATATTGGGATAGCGCCCAAGTTGAGTTGATGGCTATTCGGTCTCTTCATCTCCTTTGCCAACATTGGATGTATGCGCTCAAGAGCATTATAATTGAGGGTGATGATGCAAACATTATGCAACTACTAAGATCTTCCATGTCTAAAGATATACAACAACGTTGTCCGTAGCTGACACAATTGTTTGCTTTTTTGCTTAATTTTAAGGAAGTTCTCTTTTTTCATGTCTCACATCAATGTAATAGGTAGCCCATTTTTGTTCCAGGCGTGCCTTTGTGATTTTTCTTTTTTTAATGCATATAGATGATGATAAAAACCTTTATACCATACAATGTAGAGGACATGACTCACTTTTGTACATCATAGGTGCATACTTACATCTTTTCATAATTTTTAATATAGCAATGCAAATGCATATTTCAAAAAAAAGGTGTATTTCATATTTTCTAAGATTTATATATTTTTTTATTATTTAGGACAAGATGAGCATTAGAATTTGACACTATAAGATATTTCATTTTTTTTAATACCCAAAACACTACCCATTTTAGCATTTTCTTAAGAAAAATCAAAATAGTGACATGTATGATCTTATATAAAAGATTTGGATTTTAAAGCCTCAAATGTTTGCCCCAAAGCTAGAGAACTCACAACCTCACAAGATTTTTGCCAAGCCAAATCATGGATCAGGTAGAGTGGAAAAATAAGAAGAGAAGGCACAGAATGGTCATAATCCTCAGTTTATAAAGGCCATAAAAATCATACCTAACACATATTTATTCTCAACAATTACACCATGTCAAGATAGATTATAAATCTATTCAAAAACTATTCACACACTAACTTCAAGCAGTTAATCCAAAAATCAAAACAACTAATTTTGGAGGAGAGATATGGACTCACTTGCAGAGAACAAACTTCAAATTTGCAAATTTTCTTGTGCTTCTCAATGCCAGCCATAAATCTGAAATATCAACTATAACAAGTTGTTTAGAGTTCTCAATTATTGAGAAACAAAGATGAAGCGGAAATATGCCATTTCCATCATGAAAAAAAATGACTGATTTTTCGACCCAGATATCAGTCATCTCTGCGTTTGAATGCAGCAACAGATGAGCATGCAGCCGGCGAGAGCATCACACCATATCGAGTCAGTTGAACGATATCTGCGACAAGAGTTCGTCGCTCGTAATAAAAGTAGGATTAAAATAAGCAAGAGATCTATCTACAATATATTACAGATGCAAGGATCAGCATACTCGTCTTCAGAGTCGCTCGAATCACTGAAAAAAAAAAGAAGAGACAAACAAATTAGCACAAAGTTTAAGGTTCAAATGGCACAAAGTTGCAGCCTGAAATATGATGAAAACATATCAAAAAAAAAAAAAATTCAAGGAATGATATTGCTGTTAGAATGCCAGTAGAGGTTGATAGTAAGCACAAAAGGTCATATTTTAGAAGTCTTGAGTTTATACTGTCAATTTTATGAGTGCGTGCAATGGATATTGTGCTATTTCTTATTATGGATTTTAAAAAAAAATAAGAATAAGAATAAGAATAAGACACACATAAGACAATTATTGCTGTTAGAATGCCAGTAGAGGTTGATAGTAACCACAAAAGGTCATATTTTAGAAGTCTTGAGTCTATACTGTCAATTTTATGAGTGCGTGCAGTGGATATTGTGCTATTTCTTATTATGGATTGTAAAAAAAATAAGAATAAGACAAACTGAGATGTATGAAGTCATGCAAATGTGCACAAAACATTCCACATAAAAAAAACTCTAAATTTAAAAAGCTTTTGCTCCGATGTAAAAAAAAGGAAGATATTCACGCATAAGATACTATAATAGTCTTATACTGAATATGATGCATAGAAATTCAAAAAACTAAATCATAAACTTAATTTAAATTGTGCTGCCGTCAAAATTCAGACTGCATCTAACATAACAAAAATCAATTAAACTAGAGACCAAACATACACAAAAAGAAAAGAAATCACTAAATCAAGAATTCCACTTAAGAGAATCAATTTGCCCCAATAAAATTAGGGTAAATAATATTTTATTGCAAAAACATCAAACATTCAACATAAATACAAAGATAAACACCTACAATTCAAGAGGTAGGCGATCTCTCCCAATTCCTACAATTTAAGAGGAAGAAAATCTCTCCCAAGCCCTAACCCAAAGTGTCAAAACTCAATCTCATGCATAACCCTAACCCTAAACATAAATTGCCCGTAAGCTAATAAAAAATAAATTTGCCCTTAAGTAACAATCTAGCAGACATCTCGCAGAAACCTTCAAATCCCAAAATGAGTTAAGAGGATACTAAAAGGAATTGCACATTCAATCATTCTTTCTGAAAATACTTCATTAATATAAAGATGCCTTGAACCCTTTTTTACAGCTCAAAGATTCAGCGCTCTTCTGGGAGCATTATGCTCAATATTCAAAGATCACTCGTGAGTTTTAAGCTCCTATGATTAGTTGTCTCTTCTATAAAATAGAAAAATTTAGATGAAGACTAAAAATATATCCCAGAAATTCAGCAAAATAGACTCAATTCAACCAAAAATCAAGTCCGAAGGATCACTTGATTGGGTGAGGCGATGGGGTCGCCAAAAATATGCAGGAGTGATAGATCTGGTTTTGGAATCATATGATCCCCAAATAGGTTTATCGTGTTGGAATCATAAGATTGCCCGTCCAAGCCACCATAAGGGATTCACCTCATGCTTGGTGATGAGTCCCAACTAGGGCATGTAAAGGGGAAATGCATGGTAGTTCCAGAGTAAAAAAGGTGCATTTTTCAAGAATTTGTGTCACATTATGGGTCAGCACTGAACTGATTGGGGATTAACTGAGACATCGGGGCACAAGCCCTATGATTTTAAATTTAAATATTTATGAATAAAAATATGATAAAAGACAGCATAACTGAAAAATGGAAAAAAAAAACAAATAAAATTCAAACTCCACAATCATTTTATTCAAATTCGAACTACAGAATATAATAACACAAACATGAAATATTAGTCCGAACGGTGAAAATGATGTGTGATTGAAAAGGTTAAAAAATGTAATAAACAAATATCCAAAAATTTAAAAAAATAACATTCAAATTCATAAGATCTCAAAAGTCTATAAAATATTAAAAATAAATAAATGCATTACGGATTTAACTCTCATGATAGACTTTAACTAAGATCCATTGAGAGGCGACAACAAAGAGTTGAAACCCTGGCTTCTTGAATAAAAGAGAGAAGATAAAGATACTGGCAAGTGTGCATGCGACCATAATGAGAGATGTAGGTTGGCAAGTCAGTGGAGCAAATTGATCCCCATGAGTAGGCCAAGGAGCGAGGCTGTTAAAAAAGATTAATTAAAATAGCGAGCCAGCATAGTAGGAGCGATCAAGCAAGTCGTTAAAGAGCTACTGAGAATTGATGTGGGAGAAACAATGATCGCGTGATTTCTAAGAGAAATGCTATGAGGAAGTGGATAGGCGTGGGAGCAAAAGAGCGAATGAGGGAATGTTTGTTAGCTTAGGAATTTTTTTTTTCCCCTTAAAAAGTTTTTAAAATAATTGAGAAATGGCTTAATAGATTAAAAGAAAAAAAACATTTATTCAAGTAGATAATTATTTTCTAATTATTTGATTTATGCTAACTTAAATTACAATATGAAGTCATCATCAATCTTATGAGAAGAAAAAGCACCTTCGGGGCACTCAAGATGATGCCTCTCGTAAAAGCTATTTGCTTCCTATTTATGGGGAAATTTTGCCACCGATGCTATTTATGGGGAAATTTTGAGGCGTAAAAAGCGAGTACCTCCCACGATTTTCTATGGCAATGTTGGTCATGTCCACCTCAAGATAAGCCACAAAACTAGATAATTGTAATGCATGCAGCCAAATCTCACCAGATTAGATAACCAGACTATGGACAAGTACTTGTTAGAGCCATAATGCATTAAACTCCTCTTAACAACATTTAACCTGTTTATTAATCTCTATAAAATAAGGATATTAAACCATAGTTTTAGTTGTTATATGTAACTTTTCGTTGAAGTCCCGTGCACCAAATTTCTGTAGCAAACCTAAGAAGATTTCATCCATTTGTTAATCTATCGGAAAAAAAGGATGCTAAATACCTCGCTTTGATTAACCTATCTGTCAACATTTGATGCAAACTAAAGATACCAAACTTGATGCAGAAACTTATGAAGCTCTAAAAATTTCTGTATACCAAATATAATGCTATTACAAATTAAATGCAAAAAAAAAATTAAGGAAATTTTATGGACTATAATAATCATCAGGTTAGCAAAATAATGAATTAAACCATGATATCAAATAGGAAAATTTACATACCTACACACAATTTTTATGTATTTACATAACACACCCTAAAATTTCATACATAGAACTGTGGCATTATATCTATACATGAAAAAATGTATTTAACTTTTAAAAGTGGTATAGTGCTATTTTTTGTGGTATTAAAGATTTGAGTGCTATGTGGGTAAATGTAGATGTTGGATCAGATATTACAGAATTGCAATGTAGATAATTTCCTAACTCCAATATCTTTAATCACACCTTACAACAGATAACAAAATACAGAAAACAGAAAGGAGAAGGAAGAAGGAATAAGACACCAAAATATCAGATTTTCCATTTGAATAAGAACATTGCATACTGAAAGAATTCAAGCCTCACATTTGAAGAAGAGGACTTCACGTTGAAGGAAAATTTCATTAATCAATTGTCAAGGATATTTCATAGAATATTGACACTGTACTTAGAATAGGATGTGAATGAGCATAAAATATCAAAATTAAACAAAAATTCCAGTATAAACCTGAATTTCTGCAACCCAAAAGTCTACTCAAAAGGTATCATAAATAGGAACACAGCTTACATGTGTACGGATCTAATCGAAAGTATGTTGGGCGTAACTTATTATACAATACCGAGACGGAGAGTTAAAGTTAGTCGCATAAGGTATGGTATTTATTATTCTACCTCATAATGAACTTAACATAAAGTGATCTACGGAATGGCCAGACATTCAACCAGAGATATTACACAGGAACAAGAGTTTTCTTACAACGCAGTAATTCCAATCCTGTCGCACAACTGATGGAACTTATCATATAACTGGGGCATATCAAATGGCAAGTTATCTAATAATAGACTAACACCAAGAACAAAATTGCATCTCTAATAAGATTTGAGTGCAAGCTCCAACTAAGTGAATCTTAGAAGAAAAAAATAATGTACAGTTGATAACTGAACTAACAACAAAACTTATTTCTTGATGCCATAAAAGAAAATATTGAAAATTTGGGCCACAGGATCTACCTCAAGCTATGTTCAACATCCAATATATATGGTAAATTGAATAATATAAAATTTAGGCACTTATTCGTTCTGAATTTGGTTCAAGCCTGTCAACACAATAGTTAGTCTAATGCAGCCCTTCGTTGATAACAAGGACTGTTTAAAATTCTAGAATACCGACCTTAATAGATATAACCATATAACAGATTCATAACTAGATCAACAAAATAACCATTAGAGCTAACTGTCAATATGAACACACATCAATGCATCACCATCATAACACCAGATCAAATATTCCTTGTTAGAAAATTCAGGTTGCCAGGGAAGAATATGAGAGATGTTTAGGTAAATTCGAAGATGGTCAGGAGAAATGGCCAAAGGGTGCTGCTATGTTTTGGTAATCTACTCCACATACCACCGAACAAGCATAAACTATATTCTCCTAAGCTTTCTGTATCCAGAATTCAGAAACTTGGCTCCATTCTAGTTCAGAATCAGCTGTAGAATTTTTGTCATTGTGTTTCACTTTAGGCGGACAGTTTAATTTAGTTCGAATACATCAGTCATAAACCGAAACAAATATCCTTTAACGTCATTCCAGTGGAAGGCTAATAATCTTCTATCAGAGGAAGAAGTTGAAACGGGAGGAGAAAGCTAAAAAAAAAAAAAACAAAAAAAGGGTTACACCACAACAAAAGCAACTTTATTATCATGAAAAGAGGGTTATAACACACACAAACTGGAAATAACATCACCAAAATCACAAAAGGACACCTCGAGAGTGTACCCCAAGGGCGGTGGAGGTTGATTGGAAGGTGGGGTAGCAAGTCCAGAAAGTGGGACAGCAGCTGAGAGTAGCGGATCAGCAGTTGGGACGTTAGAAAAGTAGAAAACAGCGGCCTACTGGCTGTAGAAGGGGGCTGGAAAGTGGTTGGGAGGAGTTGGAGGGGGATTTGGTGGGCTGGGAAGCATGAAAGTAGAGGACATCGGCCTGCAGGGTTGCAGGGAGGAGCTGGAGGTGATTTGGAGGGCTGGGAATCAGCTGGCGGTTGCTGGGCAGAGGGCGGGAGTGGTGGCAGCCTGCGGTAGGGTTGGGAGGTGGGCTGGTAGCAGCAGGAAAATAGAGGACGACAGCGACCTACAGGGGAGCAGAGAGGACGGACGGACAGATAAATATCTCGACAGAGTTGAGATACAGCCACAGCACCACTCAGACCCTTAGAGAAGATCACCACCTGAGACGAGGGATAGTCGGAGCACTTCCTCGACGTTGGAAAAAGCCCTCAAAGGAAAAAACTCTAGGATAAAACCAGAATTTAGATATAAAAACAAGATCCTCAACTCTAGGCATATCATCCCATATTTATAAAGAGACTAGACTTATTTTAGGTAATAAAAATAAGGAAGGAGAATAAAATATAATCATGCTTTCAGATGTTATGATAGATTTAAAATAGAAAATGATTTAAAATAAGAAGGAAAAACAAAATATAATCATGATTTCGAATTTTAGGAAGGGCTTAAAATAGAAAAGGATTTAAAATAAGAACCGGTTTTAAAATAAGAAGGGAGAATAAAAATCATATTTCAGTTTAAAAAAATGTTTTAAAATAGGAAAGTGCTAGGAAGGAAAATAAAAAAGAGGAGGGAAAATAAAAAAGAACGAATAAGAGAAAGAAGGGAAAAATGAAAGGAGGGAAGAGGAAGGAAAATAAGAATGAAGAAAAGGAAAAAAAATGGGAATGAAGAAAAAGGGAAAGAAGGGAAAAAGGAAATGAGGGAAAAAGGAAATGAGGGAAAAAGGAAAGGAGGAGGTGGCAGCTAGGGCTGTCAAAACGGCTCGTTGTACGCAAACAACTTGTGTTTGACTTGTTAAGAATCTCGTGTTCAGCTCGTTCGCTAAGTTAACGAGCCGAACACAAACAAAGATTTCTTCGTTTGTGTTCGGCTATATATATATACAATATTTTTAAAAAATTAAATAACTACAAGGCTACAAAGAATTATAGTTAATTAAAAGTATTTATTAATAAAATAGAATAAAAATTATTAAATTAGATTCAAACGATATTTTAATATAAACAATAACTTTTAAATCTTGCCCCAACGTTTAACATCTATGACTATATAATTATGGTTGTTAAAACGACTTTTTGTTCGTGAACAGCTCGTGTTCAGCTCGCTAAGCAACCGAGACGAACACGAACACACTTTTTGAGCTCAAATATAAACGAGCAGAACACAAGCTGAGCTTGGGCTCGCTCGTGTTCGGCTCGTTTACACCCTTAGCCGACAACCCCCCTCCCTTGAGGACCGGCTGATCCCTCTCTTGAGCCCTATGTTAGAAGTGCACCAAAGGAAGAAGTTTAAGCCATCACAAAATGCTCGGAAGAACCAATAGCATAAACATCAATACATAACCTACTTTTACCAGATGAAATTATCATTAATGAAGATTCGAGACAAACAATTTTTTTTATGTGATAGGACTTTTATAATATACAATATTTCAATAAAAAGAAGAACGAAATATTAGAATGGGGCGGCATTTAATTTTTACTGAGCCACCAAAGAATACATTCAATAGGCCTACATCTAGAAATTATGTAACTATATAATGCTTAGTAAGCGGTGTTCATATCATCCAAGCAAATAAGGAAAAAAATTTAAGAACAAAATATGAAGGTCTGTTCAACAGAAATTAGCAAGAAATATGATTACAGGAAATATGAATTTGTAGAAGCTAGAGAGTACAAAATTATGCAATTTATACAATATAGTGCATTAGAGTCTACGCAGCACAAGAATATAATAAAGACCTAAAATATACAGTCTACAAACTACAAATAAACCATCAATGATATATATGGAAATCAGAGTCCTCATTGAAAACTAAGTTGAGGTTGACAAATATGAGAACGCTTTGTATAAATGTGGGAAAAAAATAGAAAAGATGAAATAAAAAATAATAATAATATAAAGATGCTTGGAGTAGCCGTCTTTAATTAAAAAAAATTGATTTATAGCTAATTAGGTAGCTTGAAGTTAAAACAATATGTTTTAAAAAATGATCATATTATATATTAAGCCATTTGATTGAACGTAGTTAGAAATTAATATAAATTTAAAAAGCTCAAAAAAAACCTTCAAACTTCATCAAAAGTGATGATATTTTTTCACACTCATAAAAATGTGAAAATGAAATCATCATCTTTTTTTAAATCTTTTCAACAGACTAGTAACCGCATGAGCACTTGGCTGGTTTGAGGATGAACAATGGATTATATGAGGGCACCAATACAAAAGGTGGGTAGAAATAAGGAGTAGAAGGAAAAATGGATAAATAAAAAATAATATGACTAGCACTTATGCAAAAGGAATAGCACAATTTGTAATTTAAATCTCATGAATCACTTGATAAGAAAAAATGGAGATGACATTTCTTAGAGTCAACAACCAAAACTTACCAAACTAAAAAAAAGTTAGAAAACACTTTGTTCTTTTCTTACAAGCTAAATATATAGTTGGCACAAGGCAAATGCTAGTCGTGATTAATATAATTAAGATGATTTAGGCAATGAAATGTAAGTACAATAAGGTAAATATATTATGAAATAGAAGAATATTGAATAAAAATGGATCTAGTTTGCTGAATTGTTGGTAAAGGCGCATTGGGAGCTTTCTTAGGTCTTTGAGAGAAGTGAAGCAATGCAAGGTCAGTAAGTGAGTGTCATCAATAAAGTGCGACAAGGAGATGCCTTATCACAATGAATCCAACAGTGAGCTAAATATCTTCCGGTGATTTGTGAGATGAGTATTAATACTTCTACTATAGAGGTGAGTTTATTTTATGAGAGAGAAGAAAAATGCATCAATAGTTGGAGAAAAAAGAATGCACCATCAAAAATAAACTAACAAAATATGGGTACAATAACTTTTTGGTCTAGAATAGCAAGACTGGTGAATCCAAGAAATAGAAGTGATGGAGTATTACAAATCTATGTGGAGAATAAAGCTTTTATGGTGACCACGATAAAAAATATAGCAGTGAAGTTTTAATTATCTCTAGATTATACAAATTGCAAACTTAGGCTATGTGTGATAGCATACTAATTTAACTTAAATCCAGCCAAACATAAAAAAAATTAATTAATTAATTAAATTTAAAACTCCGTTAAATGCAATTTCACCGTGTTTTGTTTTTCACTTCTCGCGCTATTTCATTTTTAGGACGTTAATCTAGATTTTCATAAATCCGATTGTGAGGCGGATTTATTCTGTTTTCGCTTGCAATTCTTCTGTCGTAGCAGGGATCGGATAAATCCGCATTTATAGGATTTGATAAATCCTATCTAACGTAAATCTAAGATGCAGTCCAACACCAACTTAAGCATTGTAACGATACAAAATTATATATTTAGCAAACTATAATATTAGGAATTAAATGAAACCTAAAATGAAGAGAAATATGGCCTCTCATGTGGTAGAATAAGAAGAGTGACTGTCAGGATGAGTAGTTCCCTCGTTTGGCACTTGAATTAACAACTTTAAAGAAACACAGGAACTCTGGTCTCAAATGACCAAGATGGCGATTGATGCTGTGGCAATTGAGAATAAAAAATGACAAGGAATTGGAGAGGAATTTGTAATATCATTAACAAGGACACTTTAGAGGCAGGACAGGAAACTAGCATCAGGTACTGATTGATATCTGGTGGCAAGAAGCTCAGCCAAATAATTAAAAAAAACAGTATAGGCTCTAGGAATTTAGCTCCAGATTACAAGAAAATTCTATGCTCGTGAACGGCCTTGAAAGATTTTTTTTATCTTACCGTAGCAGCTATAATATAAAAATTAGTGTTTGCATTAAGAGAACATGAAGATAAATCACAAACATAAAAAACATGGAAATTTCAAAAGGAGATGTGCAAGTTTTCACCAGACATTTCAGGCATTAGAAACTAAGGAAAAATAACAATAATAACGCATCTGCTTCTTAACCACAAATATAAAGCAGCAAATGAAATGAAAATAACTAGTTCAAGTTAACTGCAAAACGATGAAGTACAATCAGCTAAAAAGAATACAAATATACACTTTTCCCGCTAAGCTAAATAAGAATGGCACAAAAAAAAGAGTAAGGAAAAATTATTTAAACCTCGGTTGGAACTCCATAATTTCCACGAGCTTGTTGCCATTGCAATCATTCCACTGGACTTTCTTCCTCCTGCTCCTCTGCCTCCTCCCCTTCATTCCTCCCTTCTTCAACGCCGAACACAAAAGTGAGCTTGTCTCCACTTCTTTCTCCTCCGCCTTATCCGCTCCCCCATTAGATACCCCAACGGAAGACGAATCATTCCCATTACACATCTTAGCATCATTGCCGCCAGAATCCATCTGCACCCACACCAAACCCTAGTACCCCGGGCATCAAACTACTCCCTAAAACCAAACGCAATTCGTATTTCCAGTACACTACAACCCAAACCCATTTGCAAACAAACAATAAGAACAAATAATAATACAGTGACTCAACACCTACTTCAATCCCCAGCATGAAAACCAACCCCAAACTCCCAACGAATTTCTCCAACACGCATCAATTCAAACATGTCACAATCGCAGACAAGAAGACCGAATATCAAGTACAATTACACCTACTTCAATCCCCAGCATGAAAACCAACCCCGAATTCCCAACGAATTTCTCCAGCACGCATCAATTCAAACATGTCACGATCGCAGACAAGAAGACCGTATATCAAGTACAATGGATCGACGTCACTAACCCTCGCCTCGAATAAAGAACGAAAAAAGCGCGAACAGAACAAAATAATGAAGTAATTGAACGAACTGTAGAAGGTGACTTCGATCCGAGATCTCGATTTCTACTTCTTCCCCTCTTCTGCGACGATTTAGAACAGAGATTTGGAGAAATCTATGAAGAAGCGAGTCAGTGACCAAGGGAGACGAAACCACCTTCCTCGCTTCGCATTCCACGGCCCTCAATTTCAACTTTATATATACATATATGTTAAGCTTCTGTAAATAATAAATTTCTTTTCGTGCTTTGAGAGTGATGTTAAGAGTAAATTCAACGGTGGAGATCTCGTGATATTTTAATTTTGTTCTTTATTTGTGGACATGATTGTGAGTGCGGGGTGCCAGCGCCTCCTGTGCGATGTTTTATGCTATCGTGCACAATCGCGCATAATATTATTGTACGTTACGGTCCTGATTACAAATCCGACAATAACTTTATCATATATAATAAATTATTTAAATAAAATATATTATAATGAGTATAGTGTAAAAATAATCTCCAATTATTTTAAAATTAAACTCTAACAATTCTTCATATATAGGATTGTAAAAAAGTCTTGTTTGACTCGTTCAAAATTACTCGAGTTCGAAATTAACTCGTTAAGAGTATGGTCGTGTTCTGCTCAAAATTGATTTGTTAAAATTAATTAGAAAAAATATATATATACTATCAGATTCGAACATAGACCAAATATAAAAAAAAAATATACATAAACACATTACCACACTGATTAAACTTAGATATAAATATATATAATATATTATATATAATTATATTTTTTTTTTTGTATTTCGAGCTAAAATGAACGGAACACTAGCGAACAAAGAGTTGTTCGTGTTCGGCTAATTTATAATTCGAGCTTAAAAAATTTATTCGTGTTTCTTTCGTTTACTCAACAAACGAGTCGAACACAAACTACTTAAAGAGTCGAACATAAATTACTTATGAATAACGAGCTCTTTTGACAGCTCTATTTATGGGGACTGCTTCAACCTAAATTTAAATACGATGAGGACTATTTAGGCAATTCTAAAAACTTAGAGACTAAAACAGCCCCATGTAAAATCAATATGCGTAGCACTTTGATACAATTCATTCATATTCATTTAATTCAATGAAATATTTTATTTATACCTATTTACATTTTTTATTTGCAAGAAAAATTACTCGTAACTTATTAAATCTTATTCAATTTATGCAAAATAGTTAAATAGTGGTTCAAAATTTATTTAATTACTTATTTATTTAAATTTATAAAATGATTTGTCAATAATTTTGCATAAAAGACTAAACATACATTCAAATTTCAACTTACTTATTAATTTATTAAAAAACTGGTCCATTTACCACCAATAAATGAACTAAAATTCATTTTTTTTGTAATTACAAATTGGGATGCAAATAAATTTAATGACATTGCAATTTACTTCTTTCTTCAGTCACGTCCTAGCGGTCAGTAGGGCTGTAAACGTCGTGTTCGGCTCGTTCGAAATTGTTCGTGTTCAAAATCGTCTCGTGTTCGAAAACGGCTCGTGAACAGTGCATTCGTGTTCGGTGGCTCGTTAAAATTAAACTGAAAAAATAGATATTGAGTGCTAGATTCGAACATGAACAAAATGTATGCAAAACAAAGTACATAACCATATTACCACAAGAGTAGTTACGATTTAAACTTAGATATAAAATATATATATATATATATATATATATATATATAGTATACACTAGAATTACCGACATGAATCTCAAAATGCACGCACGACAAATTTATTTATTTATTTATATATTTATTAATTTTTTTTTCGAGCTAAAACGAGCCGAACACGAGCGAACAAAGAGCTATTCGTGTTCGGCTTGTTTATAATTCGAGCTTTAAAAATTTGTTTATGTTCGCCTCATTTACTTAACGAACGAGCCGAACACAAGCTCCGAAGAACTAGCTTTTTTAACAGCCCTAGCAGTCAGAATAGTTCTTGTGATCAGTTACCTGCACCAGCTTTAAATTTAGAATATTCACCAAAAAAATAAAAAATGATATCGAATAATTTTACATACTTTCCATGCAATTATTATGGAATTACATATATAACACCCAAAGTTTAGGGGGGCTTTACGTACATGCCATCCAATTCTCATGCATTTACTTATCTACCATGTAAACTTTGTTTTTTATATTTATACCACCCAAAGAATTCATATCACATTAAAAATACCACTCTTTTTTAGTAACATAAACATGTGCGTCAATTGAAAATATGACATAAATGTAAAAATTAAATTTCAAGTGTTAGATATGCATAAGAATTGATTAGTTGTATAAACCGATGCATAAAAAAATTATATTAGACAAGTAAAAAAATCAGTAAAGGTGATATTTTTCCGTGTATGTTAAAGATTAGAGTTTTATGAAATAAGTAAATATGTAAGAATTATGTGGCATGTATGTAAATGCCCTGAAAAGAAAACCACAAAAAGGGCATTTGGGCATTTACATACATATCACACAATTCTTATGTATTTGCATATTCCACGACTAAACTTTCATATTTACACAAATAACACTCAAACATTTAATCAAATCAAAAAAGCACTAATATCGTTTTCCACAACTCAAATACACATTCTCATGCATCGGTTTAAAACACCAAAATGCTCTGCAAGTATATACAGAAATTCAGATATGAGATATGTAATTGCATTAAAAAATTGTGAGCTGCATTTGTAAACTTTCCAAAAAAATAAAAAAGAGACAATTTTACATTAAAAATCATAAAAAGATTGTTTTTTTAAGATTCCCAAACTTATCAAATGACGAACATTGAAGCCGAAGTGCATTCTAAACAACTCGATAAATGCGAAAAATATATAATCTTCAGGTACCTAAATGAAAATGTTGGATATGCACTTCCTCTCCCAATTGTTAAAATGGCATCTTCATTCATGTTTCCATAGTGTTCATCCTTTGATTTTCTTCTTCAACGTTTCAATGAAAGCGTCTCTCTCTTCTTGTGTCATTCCTTGAGTGGAGCAATCACCCACACCCCACTCAGCACCTCTCAAGCAGTATTTGTCCTGAATTTCCCTTTTATTCCTACAATTTACATATATAAATAAAAAAATTAATAATAATAATAATATCTATAGCATAATAATATTTAGTAGCAAATATAACAAGTAAAAATATCATTAATATTAACTTTATAAAGTGAGATGTATATTTTCATGCAAATGCTTCGATGTGATTGTGACTCTAAAGCTTTCTATATATTTACAATGACAATTAGGTAATAGATATGTAAATATATAAGAATTGTGTGGTTTATATGTAAATCCTCTTTCATAAGTAAATGCATTTGATCTTGATTCTAGCAAAATTTAGAAGAGAGTCACAATTAGGAGCAAGAGGGATGGAAGTAGAAAAACTTATGTTGTTTCTTGATCAAAGTAAAATTTCATTCCAATTACTACTTCATATATTATATAAATCATATGAATAAACAAAAAAACATGGAAAATTTATATACATACCACTCAATTCCTATGTATTTACATATCTAACAAAAAAAAAATTGTTTTTTTACATATATGTCGCATTACCTATGCATGAAAAGGTGTATTTCGCTGTTTAAAAGTTAATATAGCAGTATTTTTTATGTGATATGAAGGATTTATGTAGCATAAACATAAAAGTCCAAAGTTAGACATGAAAGTTCATAGGAAATACACATTCATGACACATTAAATACTACAATAAATCAGTAACTCTTACTTAAAATATTATATATCTTGATGAGTTTTAGCAGGAGGAATGAGTACATAATGTGAATTACCTTTCCTTATTCAACTTCGATTTCTCCAATAGCTCCTTGAGCACGGTTGAAGATCGAAACCTCGAATCAAACTCTGCATATTTCTTCTGATTCTCATCTTAAAAGAATCAGTTACCAAATGTTCATCAAATACTGAAAAAGAAAGTAAAAAATATAAGGGGAATTTACATACATAGCACACACAAGTCTTATGTATTTACATATCTCACATGTAAACTTTCATATTTACACATATAACATCAAAAAATAGCACAATTAACACTTTATAAATGTCAAATCCACATTTCCATGCATAGATTTAAAGCAGCAAAGCGCTCGGTATGTAAATGTGAAAGATTAGGGGTGAGATATGTAAATACATAAGAATTTTGTGTTAGGAATGTAAATTTCCCAAAATATGAACCAAATTATAAAAAAAACAATGAGATTATAAGACACTAACCATTCCATTTCTTGAGGAAATCAATCTCCGGTAGCTGGGGGATTGGAAAAGATTCAAGACCAGAAGACCCAGAGAGAAACCCAGCATTCACTGAAATAATTAAGAAATTCAATTCTTTACTTTAAATATATATCACACAATTCTTATATGTTTGAATATCTAATACTTAAATCTTTAACATTACATTGAAAATAGCACTAGTATTAACTTTTCTAAGTGAAAAGCACCTTATCCATATATATGTTATGATGAGATTATTGGAGTGATGAATGGTGATATAAGTAAATATAAAAATTTAGACATTAGAAGTATAAATAAGTAAAAAATAAGTGGCATGTATCTAAATCTCCTAATATATAGGTGTGTAAATATAATATAATTCATTTAGAGAAGGAAGAACCAGAGTTGAAAAACTAAGAAATCATGAAAATTATTAGCCTTACGAAGAAGGAATGCAAAAATTTAAATATAGGTTGTTTGGTTAGATGATAACTGAGCTATAAATATTTTTTAGATATGTTGTTGTTTGTCAAATTTAATATTAATTTTCTGTAATCTTATTCAAACACTGTTATTGCATTTATGGTGATTATGCTATTTTTATTATTTGCATAAGCGATCAAATAGCTTGCCATTTAGATTTGTATGGATATGAAATTTATATAAATGACATGTCTTTCAAGTATATGTAAGATTTAGATAATGTTTGATTATTCATATAATGTAAGTTTTCAATTGTACATCAAATGCTTGATTTAAGCTTATTTGGACTCGAATAAGACAATTTTTTTATGTTTTCAGGTTCACCTTGTCAAGACATTCGGTTTAACTATGAATTTGTTAGAATTAGAAGTCGGATAATCATAAATTTAGTTCTAGAAATTCTCAATTCAAAATTACATCAAGATTAGTGCTTAATTGAAAGTATTTTCATATGACATGATTTTAAGTAAATAAGAGAATTAACTGACTTTTTAAATAATAATTTCTTAAATAACTTATTTGATGACATCTACATTTTTCCCCCACTATCACACATCTAACATCAGGTTAATAATAATTGAAAAATAATAATATAAAATCATAATTATCAGTCTATCACCTATAATTCTAAATTTTAAGAAACATAATTGTATATAAAAAAAATGTCAACATAGATTAGATGTCCCAAACAAGGTGAGGCGTATCAAAGGAAAGCCCGCCGATAAGAGACTCTGAAGCCTAATTGTTCGATCAGAAGCATCAAGACCAAGGTGAATCAAAGCAATCAAACGATTTCAATCTAAGCAGACCGACCGGAAGCGAAGTATAGGAAAACACAAGTCATTCCTCATGACGAAACCAATCCAAATTGTCTTTGAACGTCATCAAGAATCAGAGGGATTAATCTCAAGCCATTCCTCACAACCTCTAACTATCGGAGTAAAGTAATTTACCCTCTGCCCAATAGCTAGTATGTCTCTTCCCTGACGACTCGAGCTCCTTATAAGGGATCGATATTCAGCAGTGATCAATCGGTTAGCACAAGTTAGCCGACTAGGGAGATCTTGCCAACCCTTTGTCAGTAAGAGCCCATCCAACTGGCAGCATCAAGCTTAGCCGATCGACAG
>NW_018164503.1:1774682-1779774 GCF_001263595.1 Phalaenopsis equestris | reverse complement strand
AAAATGATCTTAATTTACTAGAACTAAATGAAAATATGACACTAAATAGGACGCAATGGAGAAAAAGGATTCATGTAGCCGACCCCACGTAGTGGGATTAAGGCTTTGTTGTTGTTGTTGTTGTTGACATATATGTCGCATTACCTATGCTGAAAAGGTGTATTTCGCTGTTTAAAAGCTAATATAGCAGTATTTTTTATGTGATATGAAGGATTTAGGTAGCATAAACATGAAAAGTCCAAAGTTAGACATGAAAGTTCATAGGAAATACACATTCATGGCACATTAAATACTACAATAAATCAGTAACTCTTACTTAAAATATTATATATCTTGCTGAGTTTTAGCAGAAGGAATGAGTACATAATGTGAGTTACCTTTCCTTATTCAACTTTGATTTCTCCAATAGCTCCTTGAGCACGGTTGAAGATCGAAACCTCGAATCAAACTCTGCATATTTCTTCTGATTCTCATCTTAAAAGAATCAGTTACCAAATGTTCATCAAATACTGAAAAAGAAAGTAAAAAATATAAGGGGCATTTACATACATAGCACACACAAGTCTTATGTATTTACATGTCTCACATGTAAACTTTCATATTTACATATATAACATCAAAAAATAGCACTATTAACACTTTATAAATGTCAAATCCACAATTTCATGCATAGATTTAAAGCAGCAAAGCGCTTGGTATGTAAATGTGAAAGTTTAGGTGTGAGATATGTAAATACATAAGAATTTTGTGTTAGGAATGTAAATTTCCCAAAATATGAACCAAATTATAAAAAAAAACAATGAGATTATAAGACACTAACCATTCCATTTCTTGAGGAAATCAATCTCCGGTAGCTGGGGGATTGGAAAAGATTCAAGACCAGAAGACCCAGAGAGAAACCCGGCATTCACTGAAATAATTAAGAAATTCAATTCTTTAAATATATATCACACAATTCTTATATGTTTGAATATCTAATACTTAAATCTTTAACATTACATTGAAAATAGCATTAGTATTAACTTTTCTAAGTGAAAAGCACCTTATCCATATATATGTTATGATGAGATTGTTGGAGTGATGAATGGTGATATAAGTAAATATAAAAATTTAGACATTAGAAGTATAAATAAGTAAAAAATAAGTGGCATGTATCTAAATCTCCTAATATATAGGTGTGTAAATATAATATAATTCATTTAGAGAAGGAAGAACCAGAGTTGAAAAACTTAGAAATCATGAAAACTATTAGCCTTACGAAGAAGGAATGCAAAAATTTAATTAGAGGTTGTTTGGTTAGATGATAACTGAGCTATAAATATTTTTTAGATATGTTGTTGTTTGTCAAATTTAATATTAATTTTCTGTAATCTTATTCAAACACTGTTATTGCATTTATGGTGATTATGCTATTTTTATTATTTGCATAAGCGATCAAATAGCTTGCCATTTAGATTTGTATGGATATGAAATTTATATAAATGACATGTCTTTCAAGTATATGTAAGATTTAGATAATGTTTGATTATTCATATAATGTAAGTTTTCAATTGTACATCAAATGCTTGATTTAAGCTTATTTGGACTCGAATAAGACAATTTTTTTATGTTTTCAGGTTCACCTTGTCAAGACATTCGGTTTAACTATGAATTTGTTAGAATTAGAAGTCGGATAATCATAAATTTAGTTCTAGAAATTCTCAATTCAAAATTACATCAAGATTGGTGCTTAATTGAAAGTATTTTCATATGACATGATTTTAAGTAAATAAGAGAATTAACTGACTTTTTAAATAATAATTTCTTAAATAACTTATTTGATGACATCTACATTTTTCCCCCACTATCACACATCTAACATCAGGTTAATAATAATTGAAAAATAATAATATAAAATCATAATTATCAGTCTATCACCTATAATTCTAAATTTTAAGAAACATAATTGTATATAAAAAAAATGTCAACATAGATTAGATGTCCCAAACAAGGTGAGGCGTATCAAAGGAAAGCCCGCCGATAAGAGACTCTGAAGCCTAATTGTTCGATCAGAAGCATCAAGACCAAGGTGAATCAAAGCAATCAAACGATTTCAATCTAAGCAGACCGACCGGAAGCGAAGTATAGGAAAACACAAGTCATTCCTCATGACGAAACCAATCCAAATTGTCTTTGAACGTCATCAAGAATCAGAGGGATTAATCTCAAGCCATTCCTCACAACCTCTAACTATCGGAGTAAAGTAATTTACCCTCTGCCCAATAGCTAGTATGTCTCTTCCCTGACGACTCGAGCTCCTTATAAGGGATCGATATTCAGCAGTGATCAATCGGTTAGCACAAGTTAGCCGACTAGGGAGATCTTGCCAACCCTTTGTCAGTAAGAGCCCATCCAATTGGCAGCATCAAGCTTAGCCGATTGGTAGTTTTACCAGCCCAGGCGGTCGATGGGCCTCTCTAGCTTAGCCGACCTAAGAAGCCTAGCTTGCTAGCAGAGCTTTAGAGGAGTTAGGCTCTTAGCCCGCATATGCAAAATACCTATAACAACCCGTATAACTCCAACTAAAGTAAAGACATAAATGTAACTTCACATATCATACATTTTATTTTTATATAAATATAAGATCATTCTATGAATGAGGGGTTACATATCTCTCTCGAATTACTATCACACATCTAACATTAGGTTAATAATAATTGAAAAATAATAATATAAAATCATAATTATCAGTCTATCACCTATCATTCTAAATTTTAAGAAACATAATTGTACATTAAAAAAATGTCAACATAGATTTGATGGCCCAAACAAGGCGAGGCATATCAAAGAAAATCCCGCCGATAAGAGACTCCGAAGCCTAATTGTCCGATCAGAAGCATCAAGACCAAGGTGAATCAAAGCAATCAAACGACTTAAATCTAAGCAGACCGACCGGAAGCAAAGTATAGGAAAGCACAAGTCATTCCTCATGAAGAAACCAATCCAAAGTGTCTCTGAAGGTCATCAAGAATCAGAAGGATTAATCTCAAGCCATTCCTCACAACCTCTATCTATCGGAGTAAAGTAATTTACCCTCTGCTCGATAGCTAGTATGTCTCTTCCCTGGCGACTAGAGCTCCTTATAAGGGATCGATATTCAGCAGTGATCAATCGGTTAGCACAAGTTAGCCGACTAGGGAGATCTTGCCAACCCTTTGTCAGTAAGAGCCCATCCAACTGGCAGCATCAAGCTTAGCCGATCGACAGTCTTACAAGCCCAGGCGGTCGATGGTCCTCTCTAGTTTAGCCGACCTAAGAAGCCTAGCTTGTCAGTCCAATCAGCAGAGCTTTAGAGCAGTTAGGCTTTTAGCCCGCATATGCAAAATACCTATAACAACCCGTATAACTCCAACTAAAGTAGAGACATAAATATAACTTCACATATAATACCTTTTTTTTTATAAATAGAAGATCATTCTATGAATGAGGAGTTACATATCTCTCTAGAATTACAATTTATTAATGTGCATTCCATTCTCTCACTCTCTCTCACATGTCTTACGCTCAATTCCTTTGGTGTGATTCACGAACAGATTGGATTCAACAATAATAATGAATCAAACACACCATATTTGATAGATAATTTAATTTTAACATTATAATTTTGATGCATGAAACTATAATTATTATCTATATAGCATTAAGTAAAACGGCCCCCCAAAAAAAACTAAAACAACATAAAAAAAAAACTTTAAAAAGCTTGCCCTAAAGTTACCGGGTGCTCCATGAGGAAAACGAAGCTAAGAGCTCAGAAGACCTGTAAGAAAGGATTGGTGCTAAGAAAGTGATTAGGTTTTACCTGGACTAGTCCATAGAAGAACGGAAATAGAGGTGGCAATAGGAATCGCCGCAGTGAGTGCTTGAGATGAGAGAAGAGGAGGAGTGCGCGTTGATGGAAGCAACAGAGTTGGTTCAGAAGAATCGGAAGATTTGAAGCCTCTGTTGTCCAATTTCCTGTTTCTGTGTGAGATTGGAGGAGAGAGAGAGTCATGGAGAACTAGAGAAGACGAAGAAGAGGGAGAGAGCATGGTTTTTCTCCACAGAACAGCCTTCTAAGATGATAAGGGGGCAAGGGTTTTTTTCTTTTTTACGGGAAATTTACATATATAGCACAAAATTTTTATGTATTTATATTTCACATTTCTAAATTTTCATATTTACATATGTATGACTTTGATTTTTTAAATATATGCAAAAAAAAAAATAAAAACGAATTTCACTTGTAAAAATAATAATTCATTTTTGATATCATATTAAAAATTCCGAGTGTAATATGTGTAAATAGGAAAGTTTAGGTACGAGATATGTAAATATATAAAAATTATGTGATGTATATGTAAATGTCATTTTTTTCTTTAAAAGTGCACAAAATCTAATTATTTATCCATCAAATTGCTGAATTTAAATATTTTATGTGTGAAATTTAAAGTTTTAATATCACATAAAAAATATTATTAATATTAATTTTTAGATAAATTTACATGCACACCACACAATTCTAATGTATTTTCACAAGTAACGATTAATTTCACTATTTGTCTATAGTAACTTGGTATTATAAACACATGCATGAATACATGAAAGTTGTATTTCAATTTTAAGAGTAGTATTTTGAACACAATGTAAAAAATTTGTGTTACATATGTAAAAATCAAATTTAAGTGTTTGATATGTAAACATATATAAGAAGAGTGGCATGAATGTAAATGTCCCGTTTTCTTAAAATATAATTTTTTTTTTTTTTTATATAAAAATATTTTGATATAATTAAGATATTAAAATATTGTTCAAGTAAATATTAAAACTTAGTCGTGAGATATATAAATACGATGATTAATATGTATGTATATTCCCCCCTTATTTTGAAAATAGTGGTTTTTGGCAAATTAAGTCGCCAAATTATCTCTATTTACACTTTTGAAAAGCTGAATTTTACAGTTTTTACGGAAGAATTTGAATGTTTAAGTCGGGGAGGTTCATGCATATACATAGCATATACACAGATGTTGTATCTGTTGAAATATAAACTTGGTTTTAATTGTTTAAATAGAGT
>NW_018164503.1:1772735-1774562 GCF_001263595.1 Phalaenopsis equestris | reverse complement strand
GTGGTGACACAATCCTAGCCATTAATTTAGGAGGTGTCACTAGTATAAATAGGGGTGGAGTCTTTGAGTTTGTATCAAGCAAAATAAAGCTGTTAAATAATAGTGAAGCTTATGCCATAAGTTTTTTAGCCTTTGTCATATCCTAAAAGTTTCTCCATTCCAATAAAGTGGTATCAGAACCTAAAGGTTCCTTTATAGAGTAATGGCAAACGGTGACATGGTTTCCTTCCAAGTTTCGATGCTTAAGGAAAGCATCTACGACAATTGGAGTATCAAGATGAAGGCACACTTTTGAGTGCATGACATTTGGGAGGTTGTGGAGAAAGGCTACGGAAAAGCTACAATGAGCCAAGCGATGAGTCCGCTCTATCCACAACATAAAAAGATAGCTTACGAGACTTGCGAAAGAGAGACAAGAAGGCTCTCTTCCTCATCTATCAAGCTTTAGATGAAGATGGTTTTCAGAAGATCTCAAGTGCTAATTCAGCCAAACTAGCATGGAAGAAGCTCAAGGTTTCGTATAAGGGAGAAGAGAAGGTTAAAAATGTATGACTTTAAACTTTAAGAAGTCAATTTGATGTTTTGCATATGAAAGAAGGCGAGTTGGTCTCCGATTACTTTTCTAGAGTCATTACCAATTCCAATCAACTAAAAATAAATGGTGAGAAGTTAGAAGATGTGGCTATCATGGAAAAAGATTATTCGATCGTTAGATTCAAAATTTGATAGTATCACAACCATTATTGTAGAGACGAAGGACTTATAAGTCATGACGATATAACAACTTCTGGGCTCATTACAAGCCCATGAAGAGAAGAAGAAGATGAATGAAGAGATTGTCAAACAACTTCTCAAGACGAATCTCCAACCAACTAAAAAAGATGAAAGCTTCAACAACATTAGAAGCCAACATGGAAGAGGTAGTGAACAAGGACGAAGTCATGCTAGCAAGCAAGAATGAAGTACCAACAATAACTATGAGAAAGGAGAAAGATCTACAAATGGATGTGATCAAGGGCGCTCAAACTCAAGGTATGATAAATCTCAAATTAAGTGTTATAATTATAACAAGTTCGGGCATTATGCGAAAGAATGTAGATCACCTAAGTACAAAGTTAATGAAAGAATCAACTACATAGAAGAAAAAAGAGAAAAAGATGACACTCTACTTAACACTCTACCTCTAGCAAAAAAAGGCAATGAAAGAGGTGAAGATAGTACATGGTACCTGGACACCGGTGAAAGCAACCATATGTGTGGGAGACGAAGCATGTTCGTACAACTTGATGAATCAGTAAGCGATCAGTAAGTGGCAATGTGTCTTTTGGAGATGAGTCCAAGATAGAGGTGAAAGACAAATGTAACATTCTCATCCATCAGAAAAATGGAAAGCATTAATTTATTTTTAATGTTTACTTTGTGCCAAATATGAAAAGCAACATCTTGAGTTTAGGGCAACTCTTGGAGAAAGGATATGATATTCATTTGAAAGAAAATATTCTCTTCTTAAAAGACAATATTGGTAACTTGATTGCTAAGGTGCCAATGTCTAAAAATAGAATGTTCTCACTCAACATTCAAAATGATATTGCCAAATGTCTGAAGACCTGTTATAAAGATGCTTCTTGGCTCTGGCATCTTCGATTTGGGCATCTCAACTTTGGAGGACTCGATTTGCTTGCAAAGAAAGAGATGGTGAGAAGACTGCCTTGCATCAACCACCCTGATCAATTATGTGAAGGATGTTTACTCGGAAAACATTTTAGAAAAAGCTTTCCAAGGGAGTCAAGTTCAAGAGCCCAAAAGCCTCTTGAGCTCATACATACA
>NW_018164503.1:1767878-1771919 GCF_001263595.1 Phalaenopsis equestris | reverse complement strand
CGACATCTCTCATCTACGAGTTTTTGGATGCATAACTCATGTACACATACCCGACGAGAAAAGAAGTAAGTTGGATGACAAAAGAGAGAAGTTTATTTTCATTGGTTACGACAACAACTCAAAAGGCTACAAGTTATACAATCCAAATACAGGGAAAACAACCATCAACAGATATGTCACATTCGATGAAGAAGGAGAATGATAATGGGGACTACATGCTGAGGACTATAACTTTTTCCCATACTTTCAAGAAGAAGACGTAGAGCAGCTAAGGATCGAGCAAGCAAGAGAAGAGCCTACTGGCTACTACTCCACAAACAATAAGCAATCAAAACAACTCATCGTCATCAACTTCAAGAGAAAATTCAAGTGAAAGAGTAACACGCTTCAGAAGATTAGAAGATCTTTATGAGATAACTATGAATCAAAATAATTTTACTCTTTTTGTCTCTTTGCCGACTGTGAACCCATTGATTTCCAAAAAGCCATACAAAGCAAGAAGTGAAAAGATGGAATTGATGAAGAAATCAAGACAATCGAGAAGAACGACACATGAGAACTAGCTTCACTTCCTAAAGGGCATAAGGCAATTGATGTGAAGTGGGTGTACACAGCAAATAATCCATTTTTCCAGAATAGAAGCAAACACATTGATATGCGCTATCACTACATCAGAGAATGCATCGAAAGAAAGAGCTCAAAATAAGTGGAGAATACATCAAATGGATGTAAAATCTGCCTTCTTGAATGGAATACTTGAAGAAAAAGTCTACATTAAGCAGCCACCAAGATATGAAGTCAAAGGGCAAGAAGACAAGTTTCTAAAGTTAAAAAAGACTTTATACGGGCTAAAGCAAGCACCAAGAGCATGTTATAGCCACTAATCATCTCTTTGGCAGCTCAAAATAAGTGGAGAATACATCAAATGAATGTAAAATCTGCCTTCTTGAATGGAATAATTGAAGAAAAATTCTACATTAAATATGTTGATGACTTGATCTTCACAGGAAGCAATCCAAACATGTTTGAGAAGTTCAAATAAGCGATGACAAAGGAGTTTGAAATGACTGATATTGGGCTCATGACATTCCACCTTGGCATTGAAGTCAAGCAAATAGAAGATGGGATCTTCATCTCACAAGAAGGTTATGCAAGGGAGATATTGAAGAAATTCAAGATGGAGAATAGTCAACCTATAAAAACCCCTATAGAATGTGGAGTCAAGCTATCACAGTTTGATGAGGGAAAAAGAATTGATCCAATATTTTTCAAGAGTTTGGTTGAAAGTTTGCGCTACTTAACATGCACAAGACCTGATATTCTGTATGTTGTTGGATTTGTCAGTCACTACATGGAGACTCTGATTGTTAACCACCTGAAGACTGATAAAAGAATTATATCAAAAGTACAATTGATTTTGGCTTATTTTACTCATCATCCAATAATTTCAAGCTTGTAGGATATAGCGACAGTGATTGGGCTGGAGACATGGATGATAGAAAGGGCGCTACAGGGGTCATGTTCTTCATAGGAGACACTGCTTTCACTTGGATGTCAAAGAAACAACCAGTTGTCACTTTTTCTACTTGCGAAGCAAAGTACGTGGCTGCAACCTCATGTGTTTGTCATGCAATTTGACTTTGAAACTTATTAAAAGAGTTAAGTTTACCATAAGAAGAGACGATTAAGATTTTGATCGATAACAAGTCTGCAATCGCGCTAGCAAAAAATCTTGTTTTCCACGATAGAAACAAGCACATTGATATGTGTTATCACTACATCAGAAAATGCATCAAAAGAATGGAGATGCAAGTGCAGTACGTGAAGTTTCAAGACCAAGTTGCAGATATTTTTACCAAGCCACTCAAGAGTGAAGACTTTATTAAAATGAGAAGTTTGTTTGGAGTCACAAAATCAAGTTTAAGATGAGGTGTTGAAATATAAACTTGGTTTTAGTTGTTTAAATAGAGCTTAATTTCTAGAAGCTTATTCTAGAATATGTGGTAGGTATGAAATTATTGTGTAGTATGTGTGGTTGGTGTGAAATTATTGTGTGATAGGTGTGAAATTATTTGTAACCATTGGATTGGAATTGTCGTGACACAATCCTAGCCATTAATTTAGGAGGTGTAACTAGTATAAATATGGGTGAAGTTTTTGAGTTTGTATCAAGCCAAATAAAGGTGTTAAATAAGAGTGAAGCTTCTTCCATAAGTTTTTTAGCATTTGTCATATCCTAATAACTCTTCGTTCCAACAGTATCAAAGATAAGAGTTTGTATGGGACACTTTTAGTTTATTAAAAATAATTGAAAAGCTGCTGAATAATAATATGATGTTCAAAAAGTTATAGAGTCTATTACAATTTTTTTTCTTAAAGTCAGCTAGTTAGGAGTGGTGAGAATTTACAAATTTCAACGGCAGTTTTTATGAAAAAGATGTCAAAACACAGTTTATTGAAACAGACAAAACTGTGGTGCGGTGTCGCACCGCCGCCCCCAAACGGACCCAAAATCTAAGGTACTTAACTCCCGTTCATAATTAATTGTATTATATAAGCTTACTATTCTCTAAATATAAAGATTGATTCACATACAAACCACTCAATTCTAACGTATTTACATATCTAGCACCTAAATTTTAATTTTTAACATATATACCACCTTACAAGTAATATTGTCTATGTCATACTGGATGGTGAGCAATATCTGCATTAAAGGATAAAATATTAGATGTTAGATTTGTAAATACATAGGAATCGGATTCTAAAACTTATTATGTTGTCCTAAATCCAAGAACTATGGAGTATAATATTAATTTTAGCACATTTAATGATAAACTATCATGTAGTGAGAAAATCAGCTTTAAATTTAAAATAATTGTTCAATTCACATTAAGAAGGAGACGCTGCAGATCTCACAAAAATCTAGCGACGCAGAATAAGGTAACATGACAAAGGTAGATCTATTGCAATGAGATCGTTGAGCCGGTCAAGCCGAGTCAATAACAAACACGAGGATGGTGGGTCGACAACAATCAAGCAGGTCGCCCAGAAGCTCACTAGAAGAGCGCTCGTATCTCCAACCAAGAGAAAGTCGACTCGATGAGAAAGTTCCTCCCGTATAAGAGCCAACCCGACGAAAATGCCAGTTCCACAAAACATCTTCCACCACCTACACAAATTTAGAAGACTTCTCATCTAAAATAGAATCTTTGAGCCAATTGAGCTGAACCGATTGAGCCATTCTGCTCGGTATAACCAATCGAGCCAAGCCGATCAAGCTCAGTCTACTAAGCTGAGATAGTCCTGCAAAAAAAAGATCAGATGATGAGTCATCACTTATAAAACACTCTCTATAAACCCTATCGAGATGATGGTAAAAATATAATATCACTATTGCACTAATCTTCTACAAGCAGAGGTAATATTTTATGAAAATAATTACATAATTTTTACTCTTCATTTGAGTGACTGTAGCTCTATAACAGATTCTCATTCTCTCTCCCTCTATCTTTTGACTTTACTCTCACGTTTTATTCATTGGGCGTGATTCACAGATGAATTTGAATTGAACACATTACATTAAACTTCACATTAAAAGTATTCTTTATTTATATATATAAATTGTGGGGTATGTAACTATTTTTCTCTAAATGTATTTTAATAAATAAATATAAAATTCTGCCGACACGCGGGGCCCACGTGGTCAAATTTATTTATTTCTTTTAAAAATCTCTTAACTAGAAGACTTACATACATACCATTCATTTCTTACGTATTTATTATGTAACGGTCATATTTTAATTCATATATATATGCCACCTCAAAAAAAATATATGTTTCACTCTTCAAAATTACAAAAAAAGATATTTTAGAAGCGGTGTGAAAAATTTTGGAGGTAGAAATGTAAAAATAAAGATTAGATGTGTGACATGTAAATACAAAAGAACAGGGTGGTATGTTTGTAAATAGGGGTGTAAACGATCCGAACACGAGCGAGTCATTTCGAGCTCAAAAAGTGTGTTCGTGTTCGGCTCGTTT
>NW_018164503.1:1765332-1767683 GCF_001263595.1 Phalaenopsis equestris | reverse complement strand
TATATATATATATATATATAAACTTGATGAATAGTATTTCGAGGCAGTACGAGCCGAACGCGAACGAACACATCTTAGTTCGTGTTCGGCTTGTTAACTTATCGAACGAAATTAACGAGCATTTTTGACGGCCCTATTTATAAATGCCCCTTTTTTATTTTATTTAATTAAAAGAAAAAAAAACTTATAATTCTATAAAACAAAAGAATGTCCACATAAATCATGAGTGGCCACAAAGCCGACACGCATTCTACATTATTGAGGAATGATTTTTCCACCCACTAATTATTATAAAGTATCACGAGAAGTATGACCATTTTATAAGTTTATTTATTTTTTATAATATAAACCCTTAAAAAATGGACATTTACATATACAACATTATTCAAAAATAATAATACTCCCAAAAATATTTCCTGCAAAAAATATTTTCTAATTTTCTGAAAAACACTAATCCTTATATATAGCAAATCCAAGCCTTCTCATCCACCTCCAACTCCTCACCCCAAACCTCTTCTTCCTCCTCACCTCACCATGTCCTCAAGCCCTGAAAACACAGATCCCCCCACTGATTCCACCCACCACGAAACCCAGTCATCAGATCTATTCTCGAGCGCACAGGTGTTGGCCGGCGCCGCCAAATCGGTGGAGCCACGACGGCGCCGCCTTCGACAAAGCCAAGGTGGCTCAAGCCGGCGAAGAGCTCCTCGATGCGGGCGCCGAATACGGGAAGCTCAGAGAGAGGGGCTATGGAAGCTACTTAGAAAAAGCAGAGGGTTATCTTCATCAGCTTCAGTCTTCAGATGATCAGAAGCAGCCGACAGATCATCCTTCGCTTCCTCATGAAGGAAAGTCAACGGATTCGACTGGAGAGTCAACTCCTGAAGAAAGCAAGTCAACGGGCGGGGGGTTTGGAGATTACCTCAACATAGCGCAGGGTTTCTTGAAGAAGTAAATATGTATGCATGTGTGTGTTTATGGGTGTTGGTTGAAAAAAATATTATGGGGATGGTGGTTTTATTGGTAGTATTTATAATACCATGATGTCTCCAATACTATCATGATTATCACTAGTCCTACTCATGCTGTCCGGATGTCATATTTTCTCGTGATGGTTTGTGTTTTCTGTCTATGAATGAAAAAATTACTAATTTCGGTTTGGCTGATCGCATGTCGGGACGATAGTCCAGATATGATTTCTGTCTATGAATCGAAAAATTATTACTTTCGGTTTGGTTGATTGTATGTCGGGACGATAGTCCAGATATGATCCCTAATTAACGAGCAAAAAAAAAAATTTGAGATCCATCATTAGACCTAAGGTTAGAGATTTGTTGTTACATTGAAGACAATATTATAAAGAAAAAAAATCTCAATCTAGTCATGAAATCTACATATTATTATATATGTTTACATCCATAAAAAAATATCATTTTTTTAAAAATATATAATATTTTTAAGGGAATGTCTATGTATTTATATATGTAACACCAAAACTATAATGTTTTCATACATACCCCCTTGCTCATGTATAAGAAGTTGTATTTCGGTTTCTAAAAGTTAAACTGGGTTGTATTTTTTAACTGATATGAAAGACTTGGGTGTAAATGTAAAAATGTAAATTGTAAGTGTTAGATACGTAAATGCATACAAAAGAGCTGGGGGATGTGTGTAAATGTCTCTTTCAAAAATACCCAAAAAAAAAAAAATCAATACAAAATTGTCCATAATGTGTCTTTATTAAATCATTATAGTCAATATTTTGTCTGATTGTGAGATAATAAATTCATTCAATTCCAACTTTGTATTGCATTAGTTTTTTTTTTTAATATTATATATATATAAAGAAGTGCGAATGACCTGACTCATTGATGCGACCTTTGGCGTAAGTCCCTCGGGTCAGGGGTTCGAATCCCGTGGCGTGGGCTCTTCGAATCAATAGTAAGTACAACAGGGTCTTCAACCATATAGGGAAATCAATATTTGGTGCCCACTTGATCAAATATGAATTTTTATATAACAACCACATAAATTAATTAAATATAACATTTTAACCATCCAAAGCTCGAAGCTTTTAATAGTGGATAAAGAAGGGTATTGTTATAAAAAAAATTTGTTAAAATGTTATATTTAATGTTTTTATGATTAAAATGTTAAATTTTAAGGGTTTTCAACAAATTCAGTGTAATTTTCTTAAAAATCAAATAATTTTGACTGAAACTCTGCGCATTTTGATAAGGTTTTTCATTGAAATTCTCAAAATAAGCTAAATTCAAAATCATTACACACAACATCAATCATTTCCAGATTATTATGTTCTGCATGTCATTTTAAATTACATATTTGACATT
>NW_018164503.1:1754056-1765232 GCF_001263595.1 Phalaenopsis equestris | reverse complement strand
TTACTAATATAGTATATTAATATAATATTATTATTCATTTATTATATAATATAATTTATAAAATTTATTTTTTTTAATATCATAAATTTTTTATATATAATTATTTTATATTTCGAACAACAACGATTCGAACACGAACGAACGCATCACTGTTCGTGTTTGGTTTGTTTAACTAACCGAACGAAAAAATATTTGTTCACGTTCATCTCGTTTATTTATCGAACGAATCGAACACAAACTCATTAACGAACCGAACACGAACTGTTCGCGAACAACGAGCTTTTTTGATAGCCCTACCTGCAGACTGCAATCTGGACAACCAAAGACCTTTAAGTGTCACTACAAGAGCACCTACAGTTCGCCTCCCTAAGCCTGGGCTCGGCTAAATCCCTGTTGCTAGAGAACATAACTAACGAAGAATCAAATTGAGGAGAAATTGCAGCAAGCAAGAAACAGAGAAAGAATGGAAAGAAATAACTACAGGAAATGAAATGCAACAAGAGCACAAGAATTTACGTTGTTCGATCTATAGACCTATATCCACGGGAGGGAATCAACAACAAATCTACTAAGACAATTCAAAAGAAATTACAATGTCTTTTACATTGAGAAATGAACACACCTCTTGATTTCTCCCTCTTGAAATTTCCTCGATACATCATACAATATCTCAAGACTCTCCCCTCAATTCTTGAAGTCTTTCTCTTTTCTTCTTTTTGGACTGATTTTCTTCATCTTTTTCTTCTTGTTTCTTATCTCTCTACAAGCATCCCTCATCTATTTATAATTAAATGAGGTCTCCAATGAAGACCCGGTTCACCAAATTAGAAACTTTCATACTTCTTTAATAGCTTCTATGGAATTACAAATTTGTCACCGCCTTAGCTAATGGCGAGTCAATTATAACACTCTGCTACTAATTTCATACTATTGAGTGCATAATTGTGCACCCAATTCCTATGTATTTACATTTATAACTCCTAAACTTACTATTTTTTAGTTTATCACCTAAATATCTTATATCACTCAAAATACCACTGCACTTAGCTATACTAGTTTGCAAAACACATTTTTCCACCTCAGTTTTTTTGAAGAAACACATAAAACACAGTCTAACCAGACACCTGAAAGTGTGGCATGGCGCCGCCCAACCATTGCATCTCTCCCCAAACACTGCCTTAATCAAACGGCATCCCTTCGGAAATTCAGAAAAGACTAAAACCACTTTCATATTTTGGACAAGGTACTTCTCTAAGCATGTCAAGTTGTAGCTTTAACAACATGCAAAACAATCATATTGTCATTGGTGTCTGTAAACCTTAATTGTCACACATTCAAAAACACAATCCTATTATCATTTGTAGGCCAATTCTGAGGTCGTAAACTCATAAAATCTGAAATATTTCAGATCCGTTTTCAGCTCCTGAAACTGAAAAAGTGATGCTTGCACATTTGCCTTCTAGTCTCAGGTATTAACGTAAAAAGTAAAGTTTAGGGGTTTGCTATGTAAATACATAGGAATTGGGTGGTATGTATGGAGATGTCTTAATTAAAACTTAAGGCTCAACAAATAAGCAGCAAATTTCAACAGTTTTCTGCATGAATTTAGTTCAAGCTCACAGCCAGTCCTACAGCTCTCAGTCTCATATTTCAATTATGTTTAAGGGAATTTTACTAACCAAACACAAAACAAATCATTATTTACAATACACATATTTCCAGCATAAACATTCAAATTTGATTTTTTTTTTCTTTTCCAGATGCTGCAGAACTTTAATCCTAAACTAATCAACTTCAAATGAAAAAAAAAACCAGAGTTATAACAAATTAAACCTTAGTTTTCCTACTTAATAACACATTAACTCATATTTTCTTAAGCATAATTAGATAACAAATCAATAACAGTTCTATCATCAGATCAAGCAGATTTTTTTCTCTATTAAAATAAAGCTTGATGCTGACAATATATGCCTCTAAATTTTTCAGCAAAATTGTCATTTTCTTTATTTGCTAGCACTAAACTTTATATTTGTCCGTGTCAGTTTAGCTTCTAGTGAATGCGATCATTATGAAGCCTTAAGCCCTTGGATTATTATATATTAGCATAATAATGAAGGACAGTATGGGCGGGAGAGAATATTATTGTCTTATCTTTTGAGGCTGTTTAATGAATAATTTGATTTTTTTTTTTTTTAAAGCTAACATTTGTATTTGTTCGGATGGTTGACAGAAACCATTAATTATTGATTGTTGGTGATGATTTCAATGAGTTCTATGGATTAAAGAGACTCTAATCTAAAAAATAATATATTGGCTTATGATACACATTATCTCTAATTATTTGGAATTAATGATGAATTCTCCAACCAATTATAGAAATTTCTTGGAGATGTCATTGGAGGAAATTTCTATTATCAGACATGAATCTCGATGCATTTTGGCAGGAGATCTTAGAAATTTGAGTTCAGGATAATCAAAGCTCTAGAATATAACCCTAATGACGCTGAAAGTGATCAAATTTGAGTCCAAAATAGCCTAGGTCAAACATTTAAAGTGCTATCTAAAACTTTGGTACATTAATTGGAGGGTCTAATTATCTCTAAATTTGACATGTTTATAATCAAATCGAGTGGCTCGATGAGAGAAATTCAACGAGCCCAAAATCATTTAATTCTAAGGTCATTGATCGTTAGGGCACTTAAATCCTATAAAAGTATGTTACGATAAGAAAAAAAAATTTAACATGTATCATTTAATTATACTAAGCTAAGACATAAGATTTTATAACGAGCTAACAACTAAAATATAATTCATGCAAAGAAGTAAAATTCAATGACCACCAACCATTGTGAGTCACCATCAGCGGTTGTTATGACAAACTACGATTATTGTAGTCACTAACTACGACTTTTGTAATCAACCATAAATGTTGCAACCACCAACTGCAATTGTTATAATATAGCTTTGATTGTCAAGTTTTGTAACCTCAACTTCCCCAATTCAAAAGAATAGTGAACTTCTGCATTTTAAATTTTCTAGAGAATCATTTTGACTTGAGTCAGACTTCAAAATTTTTTCTCTCAGTAAGAGTTTTCCGCATAAAAATCTGATTATCTTCTGCGTCTCTATCTATGTGTGTGTTGGAAAATCATATTTAGCTATGGCCTAAGAATTTTTTAATGATATATTTTGAATAAAACTTCATTAAAATGTCATAATAATTACCAAATTCAATGATAAAATTGCGAAGAATAGTAAAATAAAATAAAATAATAATAATAATAATAATAATAATAATAAGATTTTAAAGTCAAGCAAAAACTTACAAACTATGAGGAATTCTGAAAAAAGGAATCAATTTAAACTTTTGAAATCTACAAGCTTCCACAAAACAGAATAACAAACCTTCATGGCTCCTTAAAAATTATAAAAAGCAACACATTTTTATTCAACAATTTACTGAAAATTCACTTTAAATCTAAAAGAAATAAAAAAAATAAATAAATAAACATAAAATTAGAGAACAGAGCAACAGAAACAAGAATGTGCAGAAGCAAATCAACTTCCCCATAAATAACTTGCTGCATCACCGCAGCTTTATTCTAAGAAACCACAATCAAGAAAGAATAATTAGCCGTTTCAAATTCAAAGAAGAATTTGAACAAGAATTAGAACAGCTTTCAGTCCATAAATGTCAGATGCATCAGATCGAATCCTCAGTCATGTCATCATAATCACCATAACTTTCATCTTCCATAGCTGGAAGGTTGAGATCTAGCGTGTCAAAAACAGAACTTACCTGTTCCATGTTAGCAATTACTGCAGCTGAAGCTTGAACAGCCTCAGCAGGAGCAGGAGCAGAAGCAGCGTTATCTGCTGCAACCAAGTGTGATCTCTTATGACCACCAAGAGCTTGACCAGATGCAAAAATCTTGCCACAAATTGAGCACTCATAAAATTTGGATCCATGATTCTGAATTTTGAGTTCTTTGGTATCAAGAACTTCAGAAAAGGAAGGAACTTTGATCCTCATATGTCTTGCCCTGTGACCACCAAGAGCCTGGTAAGAAGGAAAGGTCCTGCCGCATGTTTTACAGTTATACCTGCTTTGCTTCTCAATCCCTGAAGCAACATAATGGAGATCCTTCCTACGAGAAGAGGCCTTTGACTTCCTCAGCTTGAGAGAAAATTCAGATACTGACGGAAAAGATTGAATTTTTTCGAGCTCGTTGATTCCAAAATCAAATTTTGGGACGGATGGAATCATTGCGAGCTCATTCATTTCAGAATCGCATTGTGGGAAACCTGAATTTGACTTGCGCTTCTCAACCTCATCGTCGGTAACCACTGAAGCCTTATCTGATGAATCTGTAACAGAACCAGCGCCTCTGGAGAGCATCATCAGACAAAAAGCACCCGCCGTTTGCTCAATCTCGTACGCTATTGATGAACCCAATGATCCGCTCCTCTCCATTGCATTAACTTCGCTATCAGACTGGGTCTCAATTCCATCTCCTCCCTCCTCATAACTTCCGTTACTATTTGAATTCTTATTTTTTTCCGCAAATTCCTCATCCTCTTCCCTGAGCTGATCCCCTTCCGTCTCAGAATGAAATTTCGTATGGTTAAAAAGAGAACTCCAAGAGCTGAATTTCTCCCCACACTTTGAACAGAGCATATCATTCTCATTCTCCATCAATTTCCATGTCTTCCTTGGATTCACTCTAAATCCATACCTGCGCATTGGCTCCTTATCAGAATTCGGAAGAAGATGAATCCTCATGTGTCCTCCGAGTGCTCTTCGAGTCGGGAAGCTTCGTTCACAAACATTGCAGCTGGGCCTACCCATCTTAGAAAAAAAAACACAGCTTAAAATTGAGAAAAGTGACCTGAACTCAAACTAGTCACAAGGATCCGATGAAATTCTTCTTTCTATTGATCTGCAGAGAAAAAGCTTGAGTTTTTGCGAGTTTCTTGGACAGGAAAGAAATCAGCGGTAGCTAAGTGCTTACGCTGCTTTGCTTGTTGTCCTCAAGAGCCCGATCGATATCCTTTTATTCTCAAATGGCTCTGATTTCTTAAAACAGATGACCGAAATCCATGCAGAAACTTGGCTGGAAGAAAAAAACGGGGAGAGAGGCCAAATAAAGGCTGCACGTGTACCTCAAATAGAGAACACTCTTGTGGATCGGACGGCTATGATGAAATTTAAAGACGGTTAGAGGGCGCAATAGCCCATCTTATTTTGGGTATTACATACAAGACACTCAATGCTTATGCATTTGCTGTCTTATACCAAAATTCTACTTTTTTACATTTATGTCATTGATACCTTTCATAACATATAAAAAATAATGCTATTAAGTGTTGCTAAATTTATCACATTCGAGAGATATATTAATATCTTAGTGTTATTAAGATCCCACACACACAGATGAAGAGAAATTCACAAAAAAACTATCTGACTGATCTGAAATGGTAAAAATCACGAGTTCTAACCCAGTTGAAATGCTTCCACCATGTCGATATATGTTGCATGTCTTTATCAGCCATTGACTAATATGAAATAGTCGTTGATGTGAATTTCACTAGGGGTGGTGGAATTTGTTTGAGAATTGTTGTCAAATTTGTTGTTATGAAGCGGACTAATAGAAGAGATTGAATGCTAAAAAGTTAAATGCCAGCATCGTCAATAGCGACAGTGATTGGGCGGTGGCGGAGGTGAGAGTGATGGCCTAACAACAAAGTTCCAGGGGTGCAACGACAGTGGTTTGGGGACAGCCGGATAGTGACAGCGGTCCGTCTGCAGCAGTGGTAGAGGATATACAACAGTGGTTTGTTGGTGGTAACGATCAAACGAAGGGGGTTTGACTCTTCTCAGGCAGAGTCGGGCGGCGGGAGTCTCGCAACTGTGACGGCTGTGTGATGACAGTGGCTGGGCAGTTGTGGTCAAATTATAGTGACGATGTTCCGACGATGATGATGGTGGTAGCAGTTGCGGGCAAACTACGTTTGTCAGGCAATAATGGTTATGTGGCGGTGGCGGCTCGATGATGATAGTCTGGCGATGGAAGCGACCAAACGATTGTGGCCCAATGGTGGCGGAGGCCAAACAATGGTGGTCCTACAGTGTTGACTGTGGTTCATATGATGCGGGTAGACGACAATGATCCGATGGTGGTTGTCGCTAGACGGCGGTGGTTTTGTAACAGTGATGATGGTGAGGTAGCGATGGCGGTGGCTAGTCAAAGTGGTCTGACAGTGGTGGAGCTCACGAACCCTCAAGAGTTTGAAGCTCTTTTAGCTTTCTTTTCCAAGAAAAATTACTAGGTGCGGACTCCGCACATGCATATTTTATTGTATTTTGGTTGTATCTGGGTATGTCAAAAAAAACTCTTTGTTTGCGAATTACTCGTGATCGGCTCATTAAGCAGCTCATGTTTGGCTCATTCGTTAAGTAAATGAGTCGAACACGAACGACCATTTGTTTGCTTTTGTTCAGCTCATTTTTGCTCGAAATAAGAAATTATATATATTATTTATAAAATAACATATTATATATATTTATATCTAAGTTTAAATCATAATAGTTTGTTTGGTTATGTGATGTAATGTTCTCTTTTGTACAAAGTTAGTGTAAATTCAAATCCAACACCCTATATCTATTTTTTATAATTAATTTTAATGAGTCAATTTCGAGTCAAACACTAGCCAAACATAAACAAGAATATTTAAATCGACCCGAACATGAACACATTCTTCACAAGCAAATTTCGAACACGAGTCAAATGCCAGTCAAGCCCGAGCTCGCTCAGCCTCGGCTCTTTTACAGCTCTAGTTATATGAATACAACCAATACAATAAAATGAGCATGTACGTACCCCGCACCTAATACTTGCTCCTCTTCCAGGTTCAGGTCACTTGCATGAAAACACTGAATGTATATTTATAAATTTTGTGGGTGACATACTTTGTAAATATTGCATAAATCAGAACCCCCCATCGGACGAGTCAGAATATTTGTTTGATCAGATAATGTTATATGAGCATTTAAGTGTCCTAAAGATGTCAAAATTGAGTGATGTTAGACTCATTAGATTCATCTCATAAAGACATTCAATTTGGCAATAAACTTATTAGATTTGACTATAAATAAATGGATCATAGATAGACAACTCACAAAAAGAAACTAGTAATTGTAATTAAGGAAACTCTAATCTGAAAATAAAATATTAACTTATGATACGCAATATCTCTAATTAATTGGAATTAATGATCATTTCTCTAACTAATCATAGAAATTTCTTGGCGACATATCGTAGGAAGAAATTTCTATCCTCTGAGACGGATTCTCAATATGTTTTGGTAAGAGATATTTGAAGTCTGAATTCAGGATCATCAAAGCTCTAATTTAAACAATTTTATAGTTAAACTGAGCACCTCGATAATACAACCCAAATGGAACTGAAAGGGATCCAATCTAAGTCCAAAAAAGCCTTGGTCAAGCATTTAAAGTGCTATATAACTTTGGTGTATTAATTGGAGCATCAAACTATCTCTAAATTTGGCATATCTATTATCAAATCAAGTGGCTCGATAAGAGAAATTTAACTAGCCCAAATTCATTTAATTCTAAGGTTATTGATCTTTAGGGCACTTGAATGCCATAAAAATATATTATGATAAAAGAAAAATTCAACACAGACGGTCCAATGAAGTGTTTTAGAAGGTTCATTGACCAAATTTACGAAAATACCCTGCTCAAAAATTTTAAATTAACCTTCATTCTTCAAGTATGTGTGAATGAGTACAAATTTTCTGAATCATTATTAGTAGTTGATGTAGCTACCAACTATGCTTTTTATAGCCAACTACAGCTCTTGTAGTTAGTAACTATGGTCGTTATTCGTTTAAGCTAAGATATAATTATATTATATATATATATATAAACACACAGACACAGCCATGGATTGAACAACTCAATATTTTTTAATAAAAAGATTTTAAAAGTGAAGAATGCAAAACCTTAAAAACTGCAGGGAATTCTGAAAAAAAGGAATCAACTCAACCTTTTGAAATCTTCAAGTTTCCACAAAACAGAATAACAAACCTTCATGACTCCTTAAAAATTATAAAAAGCAACAGATTTTTATTCAACAATTAACTGAAAAATTCACTTCAAATCTCAAGGAAATAAAAAAAATTTAAACATAAAATTAGAGAACACAACAGCAGAAATAAGAATGTGCAGAAGTAAATCAACTTCACCATAAACAACTTGCTGCATCACGGCAGCTTTATTCTAAGAACACCACAAACAAGAAAGAATAATTAGCCGTTTCAAATTCAAAGAAGAATTTGAACGAGAATTAGAACAGTTTTCAGACCATAAATGTCAGATGCATCAGATCGAATCCTCAGTCATGTCATCATAATCACCATTACTTTCATCTTCCATAGCAGAAAGGTTGAGATCAAGCGTGCCAAAAAAAGAACTCATCTGTTCCATGTTCGCATTTACTGCAGCAGAAGCTTGAACAGACTCAGCAGAAGCAGAAGCAGCGTTATCTGCTGCAACCAAGTGTAATCTCTTATGACCACTAAGAGCTTGACCAGATGCGAAATTCTTGCCACAAATTGAGCACCCATAAAATTTAGATCCATGATTCTGAATGTTGAGTTTTTTGGTAGCAAGAACTTCAGAAAAGCAACAAAATTTGATCCTCATATAGCTTGCCCTGCGACCACCAAGAGCCTGGCAAGTAGGAAAGGTCCTGCCGCATGTTTTACAGTTGTACCTGCTTTTCTTCTCAATCCCTGAAGCAATATAATGGAGATCCTTCCTATGAGAAGAGGGCTTTGACTTCTTCAGCTTGAGAAAAATTTCAGATTCAGACGGAAAAGATTGAATTTTTTCGTGCTCGTTGATTCCAAAATCGAATTTTGGAACGGATGGGATCATTGCGAGCTCATTCATTTCAGAATCGCATTGTGGGAAACCTGAATTAGATTTATGCTTCTCAACCCCATCATCTGTAACCACTGTAACAGAACCAGCGCCTCTGGAGAGCATCATCAGACAAAAAGCATCCGCCGTCTGCTCATTCTCGCACGCCATTGATGAATCCAATGATCCGCTCCTCTCAATTGCATTAACTTCGCTATTAGACGGTGTCTCCATTCCATCTCCTCCCTCCTCATAACTTCCGTTACTATTTGAATTCATCTCCTTTTCCTCAAATTCCTCATCCCCTTCCCTGAGCTGATCCCCTTCCGTCTCAGAACGAAATTTCATTTGGTTAAATAGAGAACTACAAGAGCTGAATTTCTCTCCACACTCTGAAAAGAGCATATCATTCTCATTCTCCATCAATTTCCATGTCTTCCTTGGATTCACTCTAAATCCATACCTGCGCATTGGCTCCTTATCAGAATTCGGAAGAAGATGAATCCTCATGTGTCCTCCGAGTGCTCTTCGAGTCGGGAAGCTTCGGTCACAAACATTGCAGCAGGGCCTACCCATCTTAGAAGAAAAAACACAGCCCGAAATTGAGAAAAGAGACCTGAAATCAAACTAGTCTCGAGGTTCCGATGAAATTCTTCGTTTTCTATCGATCTGAAGAGAAAAAGCTAAAGCATGGATTTTTTGCGAGTTTCTTGGACAGCAAAGAAATCAGCGGTAGCTAAGTGCTTACGCTGCTTGGCTTGTTGTCCTCAAGAGCCCGATCGATATCCTTTTTATTCTCATATGGCTCTGATTTCTTAAAACAGATGACCGAAAACCATGCAGAAACTATGGCTGGAAGAAAAAAACGGTGAGGAAGGCCAAATAAAGGCTGCACGTGTACCTCAAATAGAGAACACTTTGGTTGTGCATCGGACGGCTATAATTAAATTTAAAGACGGTTAGAATGCGCAATATCCCATCTTATTTTGGGTACTTGCATGCAAGACACTTAATCCTTGTGCATTTGCTGTCTTAACACCAAAATTCTACTTTTTTACAATTATATCATTCATATCTTTCATAACATATAAAAAAAATAGTGCTATTACGTGCTGCTAAATTTATCACATTAGAGTGATATATTAATATCTTAGTGTTATTAAGATCCTACACACACAAATGAAGAGAAATTGACAAAAAAACCATATGACAAATCTAAAATGGTAAAAATCATGAGTTCTAGTTCATTTTAAATACTTCCACCATGTCGATATATGTTACTAGTCTTTATCAGCCATTGACTAATCTGAAGCTATATTACACTTGTTGGAGTTGTTGATGTGAAGTGTTGTCAAATTGGCTGTTATGAAGTGGACTGATAGTAGAGATCGAGTGCTAAGAAGTTAGATGTCAACGTCACCAGTAGCAACAGTGATTGGGCAGTGGTGGAGGTGAGAGTAATGGCCTGGCAACAAAGTTTCATGGGCGGCAACGACGGTGATCCAAAGATAGTGAGAGTGGTCCATTTGCAGCAGTGGTAGAGGATAGACAACGGTGGTTTGTTTGCGACAACGATCAGACTGTGGTGGTTTGACGACATTATGACACAGTCGAGCAGCGGGGGTCTGGCAGTGGCGTCGGCCGCATTGTGACAGTGGATGGGCAGTTGTGGTCAAGTGATGGTGACGATCTTCCGAGAATGATGATGGTGGTAGCGATTGCGGCCAAACTACGGTTGTCAGGCAATAGTGGTTCGGTGGCAGTGGCGGTGGCGGCTCGATGATGATGGTCCGGCGATGGCAACAACTAGACAATGGTGGCCCAATGGTGGCAGAGGCCAGACAACGGTGGTCCTTTAGCGCTGAATGTGGTTTGGATGATGCGGTTAGACGACGATGATCCGATGGTGGTTGTCACTAGACGGTGGTGGTCTTGTAACAGTGACAATGGTGAGGTAGCGATGGTGGTGGCTAGTCAAAGCGGTTTGACGGTGGTGGAGCTCACGACCCTTCAAGAGTTTGGAGCCCTTTTAGCTTTCTCTTCCAAGAAAAGTTACTAGGTGCGAACCCCGCATGTGCATATTTTATTATATTTTAGTTGTATAGGTTGGTGGTGGAGCTCACGACCCTTCAAGAGTTTGGAGCTCTTTTAGCTTTCTCTTCCAAGAAAAATTACTAGGTGCTAACCCCGCATGTGCATATTTTATTATATTTTGGTTGTATAGGTTGT
>NW_018164503.1:1746972-1753956 GCF_001263595.1 Phalaenopsis equestris | reverse complement strand
ATACTTGCTCCTCTTCCGGGTCCAAGTCCCTTGCATGAAAACAGTGAATGTCTATTTATAAATTTTGTGGGTGACATGCTCCGTAAACATTGCATAAATCAGAACCGTTTCATCAGACGGCCCAGAATATTTGTTTGATTGGATGATGTTATATTTGAGCATTTAAGTGTACTAAAGATGTCAAAATAGAGTGATGTTAGTCTCATTGGATTCATCTCATTAAGACATTCAATTTGACTAAAAATTTGTTAGATTTGACTATAAATAAATGGATCATAGATAGGCAACTGATAAAAAGAAACTAGTAATTAAAGAGACTCTAATATGAAAATAAAATATTAACTTATGTTACACATTATCTCTAATTATTTGGAATTAATAATCATTTCTCTAACAAAGCATAAAAATTTCCTGGCGACATATCGCGGGAAGAAATTTCTATCGTCTGAGACGAATTTTCATTATGTTTTGGTAAGAGATCTTCGAAGTTTGAATTCAGGATCATCAAAGACCTAATTTCAACAAATTTATAGTTAAACTGAGCACCTCGAGAATACAACCCAAATGACACTAAAAGTGATCCAATCTGAGTCCAAAAAAGCCTTGGTCAAGCATTTAAAGTGCCATATAAGACTATGGTACATTAATTAGAGGGTCGAACTATCTCTAAATTTGGCATACTTATAATCAAATCGAGTGGCTCGAAAAGGGAAATTCAAGGAGCCCAAAATCATTTAATTCTAAAGCCATTGATCGTTCGGGCACTTAAATCCTATAAAATTATATTATGATAGAAGAAAAATTCTTATATCTTAAAATAACATATGTTAATTCCTTAACTTTTAAAAGTCAATGTTATTAATTCTCATTGCCTCATTTATTGTTCTTAATATTCTGTTTATTTAATTTTTATCTATTTTTTATAATTTATTTAGGAAGATTTGCATAGAAACCACTCAATTTTATGTACTTACATATCTAACACTTGAAACTTAAATTTGTACATACACGTTACCTTACCTATCGATGAAAATGTGTATTTCATTTTTCTTTCAATTAAAATAGTGGTATTTTAGATGTGATATAAAAAACATTGGTATAAATAAATAAATAAAACAAATTTTTGATTTTAGATATGTAAATACATATAAATTTGGTCGAGTATATATATATATATATATGTAATCAACATTTTTTGTAATATCATCTTCCCCAATTCAAAAAGTGTATTTCTTTACTCTAATTTTTTTAGTTGAATACTTTGACACCCTATTGTTTTTTTTTAATTTTTTCACCATGTTTCAACATAAAAAATTTATTGGTCTCATGCATTTTTATTTTCTTATATGCTAAAAATTGTACTAAGCTAAGACCTAAGATTTTATAACGAGCTAACAACTAAAATATAACTCATTCTAAGAAATAAAGTTCAATGACCACCAACCATTGTCAATCACCATCAATGGTTGTTATAACAAACTACGATTATTGTAATCACTAACTACGACTTCTGTAATCAATTATGACAGTTGCAGCAACCAACTCCAATTGTTATAACTCAACTATGATTGTTGAAACTAAACTATAACTACATAGCTAGTCAAAATTTGTAACCTGAGCTTCCCCAAATCAAAAGAATAGTGAACTTCTTTATTTTAAATTTTCTAGAGATTCATTTTGACCAAGTCAGACTTCGAATATAATTCTGTTAACATAAAAAATTTTATTATCTCCTGCATCTCTAACTATGCATCTGCTGGAAAATCATATTCAGCTACGGCCTAGGAGTTTTTTAACGATAATAATTTTTTGACGATAGTAATATGCAATAATATGTGTGTGTATATATATATATATATATATATATATATTTATATAAACACACACACAGCTTTGGATTGAACAACTCAACATTTTTTAATAAAAAGATTTTAAAAGTGAAGCAAAAATGCAAAACCTTAAAAACTGCGGGGAATTCTGAAAAAAGGAATCGATTCAACCGTTTGAAATCTACAAGTTTCCACAAAACAGAATAGCAAACCTTCATGACTCCTTAAAAATTATAAAACGCAACAGATTTTTATTTAACAATTTACTGAAAATTCACTTCAAATTTAAAAGAAATTTAAGAAAAACATAAAATTAGAGAGCAGAGCAACAGAAACAAGAATGTGAAGAAGCAAATCAACTTCTCCGTAAGTAACTTGCTAACTTGCTGCATCACGGCAGCTTTATTCTAAGAACACCACAAACAAGAAAGAATAATTAGCCGTTTCAAATTCAAAGAAGAATTAGAACAGCTTTCACTCCATAAATGTCAGATAAATCAGATCGAATCCTCAGTCATTTCCTCATAATCATCATTACTTTCATCTTCCATAGCTGGAAGGTTGAGATCAAGCGTGCCGAAACATAACTGATCTGTTCCATGTTGGCAGTAACTGCAGCAGAAGCTTGAACAGCATCAGCAGGAGCAGGAGTAGAAGCTGCGTTATCTGCAGCAACCAAGTGTCTTCTCTTATGACCACCAAGAGCTTGACCAGATGCGAAAACCTTGCCACAAATTGAGCACTCATGAAGTTTGGATCCATGATTCTGAATGTTGAGTTCTTTGGTAGCAAGAACTTCAGAAAAGGAAGGAACTTTGATCCTCATATGTCTGGCCCTGTGACCACCAAGAGCCTGGTAAGTAAGAAAGGTCCTGCCGCATGTTTTACAGCTATACCTGTTTTTCTTCTCAATCCCTGAAGCAACATAATGGAGATCCTTCCTATGAGAAGAGGCCTTTGACTTCTTCAGCTTGAGAGAAAATTCAGATTCTGACGGAAAAGATTGAACTTTTTCGTGCCCGTTGCTTAGTTTTCCGTTCCTCACCCTCATCGTCTGTAACCACTGAAGCCTTATCTGATGAATCTGTAACAGAACCAGCGCCTCTGGAGAGCATCATCAGACAAAAAGCACCCGCCGTTTGCTCATTCTCGTACGCCATTGATGAATCCAATGATCCGCTCCTCTCAATTGCATTAACTTTGCTATCAAATTGGGTCTCAATTCCATCCCCTCCCTCCTCATAACTTCCGTTACTATTTGAATTCATCTCCTTTTCCTCAAATTCCTCATCCTCTTCCCTGAGCTGATCCCCTTCCGTCTCAGAATGAAATTTCATATGGTTAAAAAGAGAACTAGAAGAGCTGAATTTCTCCCCACACTCTGAACTGAGCATATCATTCTCATTCTCTATCAATTTCCATCTCTTCCTTGGATTCACTCTAAATTCATACCTGCGCATTGGCTCCTAATCAGAATTCGGAAGAACATGAATCCTCATGTGTCCTCCGAGTGCTCTTCGAGTCGGGAAGCTTCGCTCACAAACATTGCAGCAGGGACAACCCATCTTAAAAGAAAAAACACAGCCCGAATTTGAAAAAAGGGACCTGAGAAAGCATGGATTTTTTGCGAGTTTCTTGGACAGCAAAGAAATCAGCGGTAGCTAAGTGCTTACGCTGCTTGGCTTTTTGTCCGCAAGAGCCCGATCGATATCCTTCTATTCTCAAATGCCTCTGATTTCTTAAAACAGATGACCGAAATCCATGCAGAAACTAAGGCTGGAAGAAAAAAACGGGGAGAAAGGCCAAGAAAGGTCTGCACGTGTACCTCAAATAGAGAACACTTCTGTTGTGTATCGGACGTCTATGATCAAATTTAAAGACGGTTAGTGTGCGCAATATCCGGAGAGTGCACGCAGCTCTCCGATCACAGCCGTACATCGTGGCGATGGGCTCCACACCCAATAATTAGACCTTATTTTGGGTACTTACATACAAGATACTTACTGCTTATGCATTTACTATCTTAACACCAAAATTCTACTTTTTTTACATTTACATCATTCATGTCTTTCATAACATATAAAAAAATAGTGTTATTACGTGCTACTAAATTTAACACATTAGAATGATATATTAACATTTTAGTATTACCAAGCTCCTACGCACACACAGATGAGGAGAAATTGACAAAAAAAATGATAGGAGTTTGTATGTGACAAATTTTGAAATGGTAAAAATCACGAGTTTATACTTTCTAGTCCAGTTGAAATACTTTCATCATGTCGATATATGTTACAAGTCTTTATCAATCATTGACTAATCCGAAGCAATATTACACTTGTTGGAGTTGTTGATGTGAATTTCACTATGGGTAGCGGAATATGTTTCAGAAGTGTTGTCGAGTTGGTTGTTATGAAATGGGCTGATAGTAGAGATCAAGTGCTAAAAGGTTAGATGATAGCGTCGTTAGTAGAATCAATGATTGGGCAGTGGTGGAGGTGTGAGTCATGGCCTAAAAACAAAGTTTCAGGGGAGGCAACAACAGTGGTCCGGGGATAGTGACAGTGGTCAATTTGCAGCAGTGGTTGAGGAGGTGTGCGGGAAAGATCCTGACAAGACTTCGAGTTTGAGTTCGACATTGATTGTTAATTTCAGAGAGAAATCACAGAACAGGAACTCAAACAGAAGAAGAGCAAAATCAAAGACTGGTCAGTAGACAACCTACTAGAATTATGGAAAGGCTGGTCACATAAAAAAGAACTGTAGGAATCCTAAGAAAAATAAGAATGATAGCGCAAATATGAAAACTGAAGATATACAGGATGAACTATTGCTGCTACTTCACAGTTCTGTTGATGAATGTATATTGGATTCAGGGGCTTTCTTTCATACTTTTTCCCACTATGAGTTGATACAAAATTTTGTTGCAGGTGACTTTGGGAAGGTAAATCTGGCTAATGGAAAAGCTCTGAACATGGTGAGGATGTGAGACATTGATATTGCACTCTCTAACAAAAGCAAATGGACTTTACAAAATGTCAAACACGTTCCTAAGTTGAAGAAATACCTCATTTTTTTAGGACAGCTTAATGAGGGTGGTCATTCAGTAGTGTTCTCAGATAGCACTTGGAAGGTTATCAAAAGAGCATTAGTATCGGCTTGAGGTAAGAAAACTGACACTATGACTACAGGTTTACTCAGCCATAGACACATGAGTCAAAGGTGTATTATGGGAAAGCAGAAGAATGTCAGTTTCTTGAAAGGTGACAGAGCGTCAAAGACAGGAAAACTGGATCTTGTACACATAAATATGTGGGGATCTTCTCCAGTGGCATCTCTTGGAGGCTCACGTTACTTTAGAAAGGTAAGGTGTGTTAATCCACTAGAAGTCAAAATGCACTGCAGTGATGGAAGAGATGAGAAGAGTGGGTCCAGGGCACCCATTCCTATTGTTCTACAGATAGATAGTGAAGAATCATAGAGCAATGAAAAACCTTGCAAAATAAAAATTCGAGCAAGTGAGAGCTGACCATGAAGGAGGAGATGAATTTTCTGTCAGGGAATCATACTTGGGAGTTGACAGAACTTCCACCTGGGAAGAAGACATTGCACAACAAGTGGATGTACCGAATGAAGATTGATCTTGACGATAGTGAGAGGTACAGGGCTAGATTTATTGAAAAGGGCTTTCAACAGAGACATCATATCGCCCATGCTGTGAGAATTGTAAGCAAAAATATGAGTAACCCATAAAAGAGCTTGGAGGTACAAAACTATGTTGATGTTGATCTGTCTGATAGTGTTACTCCTGAGAAACTGAAGTTGTACGTAGCTTCAGTTGGTCTTTTAGCTTAAAAACAGGGGTCTTGAGTTGTAGAGGTGGAGGATATCACGTTTGAAGAAATGGGCGAAGTTGCCAATGAAGGATATCACGATTGAGGAAAATGACGACACAACTAGCAGATAGTGCAGTCAGTGCTCAACTCCAAGTGGGAGAATTTTTGTGTTAGTGGAGCTTGTTCCACTATCCCGATTGGCAATTAATCAATCGCTTCCTAATTAATTTCCTTCCAGATTTATCTCCTGCTTCTTCTCCACTTCCTGACATCAAACTCATGCGGAACCGCGTCCCGCACCACGTACAGCTATTTGGCAATTACCTATTTCCTTAAATGGATTTCTTGAGTATTATAAATGCTAAGTTGGCTCTCCTAAAACCCTATCTCTCACCATCTCCTCGGCAGAAGCGTGCAAGGGAAAAAAGAAAGAGAATGCTTCTTTTTTGTTCTTTTCTTTCGGTTTGTTGGAGGGAAAATAAAACTTGGTTTTCTTTTGTTAAACTCATCTTCTCATGCGGATAAAGAGAGGAAAGAGAGAGGAGAAAGAGAGGAGAGAGTGTGTGTTCTTCTTGTAATCATCGAGGTGATTAACGGGTATAATTTTTCAAGCTAATAAAATCCTCTACAACTTCATGGCCGTAGACAATTTGTTGAACCACGTAAATATGTGTGTTCTATTGTGTGGTTTTTGTTTTGTGATTTTCTCGTTCCGGATTTTCCCTTTATTACTGTCATTTTTTACAGCACGCACATGCATATTTTATTGTATTTTGGTTATATAGGTTGTATATAGAGCTGTCAAAAAAACTCATTGTTCGCGCATAGCTTATGATCGGCTTATAAAGTAGCTCGTGTTTGGCTCGTTCATTAAGTAAATGAGTCGAACATGAACAAATCTTTGCTTGCTTGTTTTTGGTCGAAGTAAGAAATTATATATATTATTTATATAATAATATAATACATACATTTTTATTTGAGTTTAAATCAGAGTAGCTCGTTTGGTCATATGGTTTAGTGTCTTCTTTTGTACATAGTTGGTGCATATTCGAATTGAACACCCAACATTTATTTTTTCCAATTAATTTTAATGAGTCAATTTTTAGACAAACACTAGCCGAACACAAACAAGAATATTCAAATTGACCTGAACACAAACACACAGTTCACAAGCCGATTTCGAACACGAGCCAAGTCTGAGCACGCTCAACCTCGGCTCTTTTACATCTCTAGTTGTATAAATACAAACAATACAACAAAATCAGCGTGTATGTACTCCACGTCTAGTTCTTGCTCCTCTTCCAAGTCCAGGTCCCTTG
>NW_018164503.1:1736150-1746872 GCF_001263595.1 Phalaenopsis equestris | reverse complement strand
TATTGGTTCACTTATATATGTTATGCTTTGCACAAGACCGGTGATTTCCCATGCAGTGGAAGTTATGAGCAGATACATGAGTGACCCAGGAATGGAACATTGGGAAGCTGTGAAGTGGATTTTGAAGTATCTAAAAGGCTCTTCAGAAACCTGCTTATGTTTCTCAGAAAATAGTTTAGAGGTACTGGGTTATATTGATGTTGATTTAGCTGGAGACATTGATATCAGGAGTATTACAGGGTATGTTTATACTCTTGGTGGAACTACAGTATCATGGGGCTTGATGCATGGTTTGTTGTGTATTACTTTTGTAAATATTTTTCAATAGTACAAAACACACACGATAACATTGATAATAAATATGCAATTCAATCCCAATAAAAATAACTTTATTAAAAATAATTTTATCTTTTAAAATATTTAAACTGTCAAACCCGTAATAATAACGAAAGTATATGTATCGCTCAAGGAATAAAGGGCTCTAATGGAAGTATCGATCCCACAGGGAGTTGGAAATTCTCTGCAACCCATGATTGATCAGGCTTCAGTAGAACTCTATCGATCTAATGCAGGGAATACGAAATTCAAATATAAGGTAATTGAGTGTATGCTAAATAAAATGCAGTTAACAGAACTAAGTTAAACTAAACTATTTGTTAAACTTTAAAAGTAAACTTATAAAAACTAAACAAAGTTTTTGTGACGAAGAATTCAAATTTAAAAAAGCATCCTTCCCATTTACAATGAGTATATGGATTGTGAAGAAATTAAAATCATTTAAAAATATATGTATATAATTGTATTGTGTCAAATAAGAGCAATCCGATTTTTTACCCTCTTTCAAGTGTATGAAGAATATTGACTAATCTAGAGTTTGGTCCCTAATTTTGTAATTAGGTTGGGAGGATACCTGTTCTCACTCTAGATCTCACGAATGCCACTCCAGAGCTTCCACTTCTCCCTCGTCTGAGGGTTAACAATCTCGCATTAGTTTCCAATCAAATGAACCAAATTGGAGATTTTAATGTCACCTTAAAATCTTCAATTCTGTGTCCAATAAAGGCAACTCCATGGATTGCATTCTCACCCATGAAATTGAATGTGACTCCCAACATGTTATCCATCATGTTATAGAAATCATAGCCCCTTCGGATCATATCTTTCTCAACACATTTTAACATTTCAATTGGCCAGATCGAAAGTAAATGAAGATCAAAGTCCGAATCACCACAAATTATTGACATTTAAAACTGTATAAAATAAAATCAATTCTTCATAAAATCATATCTCAGAGTAGAGAGAATGATAAAGAAGACTACTCAGAATTCATGAGAATGAAACAACAAAACACGGATTTCAGATAGATTTCATATGTATAAATAAGTTTACAAAATAAAGAAAAAAAAGACACAACTTATTTCACTGTCCTTCCCAAGCAAATCCTTAGAAGTTCCCTTTATGCACTTTCCATCTTTACAAGCACTCTCAATTCTCTCTTAGAAATGTAATGAAAATGAAATTTCTCACTTTTCCTCTCCTCTTACAATACTTAGAAGAAAATCTCCAAGTCTCTCACTCTATCTTCATTCGATTACTGTTAGATGACGGACAATTGTTACTTGAGAAAATTTGTGGAAACAAGATATGTTGATTAAGGGTCTTAACTTGAGAAATTTAAGTTGTGTTCAACTTCAGTTGTACTTCTAGCATGAAGCCAGGGGTTTTGAGATGCAGAGGTGGAGAATATCACGTTTGAGGAAGAGGACAATGCAGCAGTGTACTAGTCTCAAGTGGGAGATTTTTTGTGTATTATGGAGCCTGGTCCACTTTGCTCCTACAGACAGTTTCTGTTTATATGACAGTTATTTGAATTTAATTTCTTCATTAAATTCTTTCCCTTAGAAAAGCATTTCGGGATCCTGCTTCTTCATGCCTTTTGTTCTCACCTCTCCCACTTTTTTTGCTACAGTAGGATCCTGCCCGACACCTCGTTTTCGCGATAAAAAGGGATCCCGCCCCTCCTGTTTTGCAAACATAGTATTTGCCTCCTGTTCAAACTGGAAGGAAGACCCGAGCTGCTGCATAGCAGGAAAAAGTAGGTTCTAACGACGGCTGAATCATCTGTGGCTGTTGGAGGCGTCTCGACGACCGAGTCATCTACGGCGATGAGACGCAGTTGTGGAAGGCAGAGGATTCAATGAGAAACCTTGCGGGCGGCAACAATACGGAGGAAGAAGATGACGAGTAAAGTGGAGTTGGTGTCTTGTAACCCTGTCGAGAAACCGTGTAATCCTTAAAGTAATAAAATCCTCTGCAACTCCCTGAACATAGACAATTTGCCGAACCATGTAAATCTGTGTCTTTGTGTGTACTTTTTCTCGTCAAAATTTTTGCTTTATCGTCAATCATTTTCACGACAATATATTTGTCCATTCTGTGATAAAATATTATAGATTTGATGAAAGCGAAAAAATACCTAATATTAGAAATTTGTGCTGAGTTTCAATATTTCGGTTGAGATTTGATGAATATTGGTAGGTGAAATCAGTTATATATGTAATTTGTTCATTTGTTGAAACATTTCTCAAACAATTGTTCTCAAATAAATTTTTCTCAACATATTTCTCTCTTTTTGCTAATAAATAATTTTGTCAATTTTGAGTCGTATCTTTTTCTCATAATCCAGTTACCTAGAAGGCAACCTAATAATATCTTAATTACTGAAAGTATGCATGTATTAGGTCCAAAGTAAATGTAAAGAAATCTTAAGAAGGTAATACAAAGTTTAATGGAGTTGTTATGTCCCATCAAACCTTCAAATCTGCCACAATGCTGACATCAAAGAATAGCGAATGGAATTAAAATATATGTATATATGCAGTCTGTTATAACGGTACCATCTTCTTTACTGCGTTTTCTATCGTCTAACGCTGCCTATTTTTCACCGTTTCAATAGGTTCATGGCTATTAATTATGGTGCTTAGGTGTGCAAGGTAATGATATATAATCTACTAAGTCAATTTATAAGTTTGAAGCAGTCCATATTATTGGTTAATAACTATACATTTTTAAAATGGAAGAAGAGGAAGATTATTTGAGTCTAAGGATTAAGAAATGAGGAAATGGTCGGCAATAAAAACTTTGAGAGAAATTGTATAAATTTTGTTTGGTTAGTTAATATAATGGTTGAGTGAGTTAATTTTTAGGTGTGTGAGATCTTTAAGTTGTTATGAGAAGTAGAGATGATTTATTTGTTTTGGTGTATCGACAACTCTTAGTTTGTCAACTATCATTCACATCATCAATTGATGTGACCATGGGAGGGGTCAACTCTTCTTCTTCTTCTCCAAATTACTCTAAATGTTATTCTCTAAATCACTAATTGTTGGTTTCAAAACTATTATAATTTGGACTAGTTGGCTTCATGCATATATGCAAATACAACAACAAGAAGAGTGATTGTTGAGACCATCAAGTATTATAGTTAGTTCGAAGGGTTTGAAAGGGATACAAACACTTGAAAGATAAAAATATTCCCAATATTAAGAGACTGTTGTAAATATCAAGAGTGTCATGCTAGTTCAAGGAGAAGAGTTAATTTTTTTGAAAGAAAAATTAATAGTCTAGTTTCTACATGTGTATGCTAAGAACCAGAGGGTATTCATAACTATAAGATATAATTAGAAAATAGGCTGACTCAATCAAAAGTATATGATTAATTTGAGATATAACCTAGCCAAATTTCATATGGCTAAATTCAATGAGTTTATAATGGAACAACATGAAGTTAAAGGATGATAAGGTCAAAAGAGCATGAACTTACTAGGAATTGATTTTTTTTAATAAAAATACATGCCAAAATTAAAGATAAGTATAATTAAAAGTATACTCATTATTTTTTTTAATAAAAATAATGAGTTTATAATGTAAATTTTGTTGGGTTAGTTAATATAATGGTTGAGTGAGTTAATTTTTAGGTGTGTGAGATCTTTAAGTTGTTATGAGAAGTAGAGATGATTTATTTGTTTTGGTGTATCGACAACTCTTAGTTTGTCAACTATCATTCACATCATCAATTGATGTGACCATGGGAGGGGTCAACTCTTCTTCTTCTTCTCCAAATTACTCTAAATGTTATTCTCTAAATCACTAATTGTTGGTTTCAAAACTATTATAATTTGGACTAGTTGGCTTCATGCATATATGCAAATACAACAACAAGAAGAGTGATTGTTGAGACCATCAAGTATTATGGTTGTTTCCGAGGGTTGGAAAGGGATACAAACACTTGAAAGATAAAAATATTCCCAATATTAAGAGACTGTTGTAAATATCAAGAGTGTCATGCTAGTTCAAGGAGAAGAGTTAATTTTTTTGAAAGAAAAATTAATAGTCTAGTTTCTACATGTGTATGCTAAGAACCAGAGGGTATTCATAACTATAAGATATAATTAGAAAATAGGCTGACTCAATCAAAAGTATATGATTAATTTGAGATATAACCTAGCCAAATTTCATATGGCTAAATTCAATGAGTTTATAATGGAACAACATGAAGTTAAAGGATGATAAGGTCAAAAGAGCATGAACTTACTAGGAATTGATTTTTTTTAATAAAAATACATGCCAAAATTAAAGATAAGTATAATTAAAAGTATACTCATTATTTTTTTTAATAAAAATAATGAGTTTATAATGTAAATTTTGTTGGGTTAGTTAATATAATGGTTGAGTGAGTTAATTTTTAGGTGTGTGAGATCTTTAAGTTGTTATGAGAAGTAGAGATGATTTATTTGTTTTGGTGTATCGACAACTCTTAGTTTGTCAACTATCATTCACATCATCAATTGATGTGACCATGGGAGGGGTCAACTCTTCTTCTTCTTCTCCAAATTACTCTAAATGTTATTCTCTAAATCACTAATTGTTGGTTTCAAAACTATTATAATTTGGACTAGTTGGCTTCATGCATATATGCAAATACAACAACAAGAAGAGTGATTGTTGAGACCATCAAGTATTATGGTTGTTTCCGAGGGTTGGAAAGGGATACAAACACTTGAAAGATAAAAATATTCCCAATATTAAGAGACTGTTGTAAATTTCAAGAGTGTCAGACTAGTTCAAGGAGAATGGATAATTTTTTTGAAAGAAAGATTAATAATCTAGTTGCATACATGTGTATGCTTAGAACCAATGGGTATTTATAACTATAAGATATGAACAGAAAATAGATTGACTCAATCAAAAGTATATGATTAAATTAAGATATAACCTAACCAAATTTAGTATGGCCAAATTCAAAGAGTTTATACTGGAACAACACTAAGTTAAAGGATGATAAGGTCAAAAGAGCATGAACTTACTAGGGATTGATTTTTTTTTAATAAAAATACATGCTAAAATGAAGGATGACTATAATTAAAAGTATATGAATAAACTAAATTTAGATTTATGTCAAAAGAATATGCAAAATCTAAGGGGGGCCAAATAAAAAATGCATAACTAGATCAAAGGGAGATGTGGTCATAATAGCTCAAAGCTTGGCTACACGATATGTTACATAGATCATTCTAAATAGTATAGTTTTTAAGAGATAGTTCATCAATGTTGGTAAGCTTAACTAGCACTAGAAGAAAAACCTCCATTACTAGTTGAATTACCAATTGACTTTTTTCAATCAATAAGTTATCTATTGAACTTACGTCTGAGTACTTTAGCAGTTGAATTAGAGATAAACTTTTCAACTACTTTTTTTAAGCGACTAAAAAATTATCTGACTTCATCGGTCATTTACTATTTCACTTAAAAGTGGTTGATTAAATGCTGAAATTCATTGTCTAGTTTTTAAAATCCAGCTGCAAAATTTAACAGCTAAAATTTCAGCCACTAACAAATGCTAACCCTTATTAAACCTAATCCAACCACGAACCACTTTATTTTTATTCTCTTCTCCATTTCTTGATTAGGGTTCTCGGGAATATCTTTTCCAACGATCCCTGGTTCCAATGACGCTCACATCAATTTTTTGTCTCTAGTGACGCTCAAAGTGATAACTCGATGATACTTCAGCTCTGGCAACCCGATTTCAACCAGTGAATATGGTAACTGTCATATTTCAATGCCGCACAACTTCTTCCAATAATTTTTCAATGATTTTTTTAGTGGTAATGGTAATGAGGTGTTGACTATATTTTTCTCTTTGATTTACATAAAACCAATTTGTTTCTAATAAAATAAATTGGAGGATTTACATGCCATACAATAAACAATAGCCTCCATACCTGTCAGCCACTATCTTCCACAGACAATTGTCATCACCTATCGTTGCCAACCATCAGCCCCGGACAACCCCTACTTGCCTATTTTAACTAGCAACTATAGCCTTTATGGTCAACTTCTACCTTTATGGCAATCATTGAGTCTTTTTGACTGACTACTATTATTACAACATCCAACTTTAGCCTCTGTGGCTAATTGCCAATATTGCAGCCGTACACAACAACTTTAATTTCCAAATACTACCATTTTAGCATCTGACTATGACATTTGTGGCCATCTATTACTATTATTGCTAAGAACCATATTTGATATATCAAATTATGGCTATTATAACTAAAATACTATTATACATCTATGATTATCAACTTTGTATGTAATTCCATCTTTTCTAATTCATAAGAAGATTAAAAATATGCCCTTGATATGTCAGTAGCATAATTCCATCATCCCGGCATGAATCTCGAGGCATGAAAAGAATCATGAGGCAATCTTTTGAGCACACGAATTAATAGTAATTATTACAAACTTAAAGTTGGCCTCTGGTTTCGACGGCGCCTGCCTAAAGGATAACTGCGTCGATAGTGCCATCGGGAGCACCAATGGCGTCCCGAGCATTTTCCACGTGTTGAGCAGTTTTGGCGAACTGTGGCAGGATTTTGCTCTACAATAACCGCCGAGATGTGTTTTTAAAGTCCTAAAAACTACCTTGGATGTCTAGAAACTTCCTAATTTTGAATTCCATGGCTTCAAATTCAAGAAATACTTAAAGGTATGAAGTTTTTAATAGAATAAAGTTTATCGGTTTTTACGCGTAGAGATTATATGACAAAGTCATCATGAAGAAGAGACTTATCAAGGAGAGAGGCTTTGTCAATCATGGAGTGAGTAATCCAAGTTCACAAATCGAGAAAATCATTGTACAGAGACGTTGGGAAGTTATGTGCTACACTACCTCTGTAGTTGTAGTACCCATTGTCAAGGAGTTTTATGCTAACTGACTTGGAATTACCCAAGGAGTTGTCTTCATTCAAGGTAAGGCTGCACCATTTTCTCCGACTCGAATTAATGATTTGTGTATGATAGAAAACTTTCCAAATTATTATTATACAAATTTTATCCCAACGAAAGATATGATTCAATAAGTATATAATTTTCTGACGGATGAACATGATAATTGGGAAATCAGAGATGAGGGATACGTTAGTTTCTCTGCTTCGCTGCTTAATCCAATTTTAAAATAATGGCATTTCTTCATATCTGCAAAACTACTCCTTGCTATGAAGATTAGTTGAGTTACAATAGAAAGTGTCATTTTAAACTATTGCATTCACATGGAAAAACCCATTGATGTTGGGTCAATTATTTTCAAATCTGTTATGGTTATTATGATGAATGGGCCAATATATGGACTTGGGCATCCTTCTACAATTTTTTTACTTTGCAGTCAATCTCAAGTTTCATATGAAAGTTGGGAAAAAGTTTTATTACCTAGGGAGCCCATGATTCCTATTAATGGAAATCATATAGGGAATGGAAATGAAGCATTAGATTGTATTTTGGATCATTCATCACATGCATCAACACCATTGATGCCACAAACATATGGATGCTCAATAACTTTGGAGAAGAAAATTTTAGAGAAGAGAATGAAGAAAATAGAAAGAGAACTGCAGAGTATTACTAATGCAATAGGAAATCTTAACTACCCTTTTTATCACCTAGATTGGAGAATAAAGGAGAACTTTAACCATACTGAGACAACTAAAGCAGGATTGGTGCAGATGTTCAAGAAAAATGGATGGATCGATGAAAATTTGACTGATCAATTCCCGTATCGACCCTTCTATAATTTGTGTGTCCATTACCAGTTTATGGGAGATATTAGAGGAGGAGAAAGCACTAAAGATGACACAGATTAATTGAAGATGTTGGACTCTACTATTTTAAAATACTTATGTTTTAATGTAATTGTGTGGATTTGATTTACTTTACTTTACTTTAGAACTTTGATTATGTATATAGTTTTGTGTCAGCATTCTAGTGTTGTGGCTTGATTTTGACGCTGAATTATAATTTAGTTTGCTTTTTGGATGTGGAAATGTGATTAGAAAATGTATTTGTAAAAAGTATATTTTCATATATAAAAGTTAGTTTGGTGTTGTTTATGAAAATGTTTGTTTGTGAATTTTTTTAAATGAAAATTAATGTTCGAAAAGACTAAATAAACTTTGGAGTAAATTGAGAAAAAAATGAATTTGAGAAAGAATCAAAATATGAGTTTTTGGCCACTGGCGCCAACAGCACCGTCATGGGCGCCGACAGCGCCCTCGACCCAAACCGACCCAAACACCCTTAAAATTCATGATTTGCACAGTGACTTCTGAAGATTAATCAATGCTCGGCAATGAGAGAATTTCTGCTACTTTACTGCCAAGACGATTATTGGTGTAATGATGGAGTTCTACGCCAATTTTAAGGAGACTTCTGAAGATTATGTGTTCATTCAAGGGAAAATGGTGGAGTTTACTCCAAGGAAGATTAATGAATTTTATCAGTTGGAAGATGTATATAGCTGCCAGTACAAATCATTTTCTACTACGAATGATGCCTTCGATGAGGTTATTTCTCTTCTTACTAATGGAAGAGGAACTTGGAAGGTGAAGAATGGAGTTAAGGTAAACTTTCCTCTTTCTATGTTAAATGTAGTATCTAAGGCTTAACACTATTTTATTTCTAGAAGAATGATACCAACAAATCTTCAACAAATACCAACAAATCTTCATAGTGATGTTACAAGGGATAGAGTAATCTTGAACTTTTGTATCTAGCAGATGAAAAGGATAGATGTAGGCTCTATTATTTATAGGAACACTCAATGTATTACTTTTGGAGAGAATACTGGAGGTTTACCACACCCTGCTCTGATCTTCACAATATGTGAACAGGCAGGAGTTGATTATAGACTAGTAGCGGGGAGGGACTAGATGCGGAGAGGATTGAACCTCTAAAACCTATTGGGTCTGCCAATATAAAGACTTATGAATCTCATGTTGGATGGAGGTTTGGAAATAAAACCAGGGATATTCCTTCTACTTCAGGTACTTATAGTACCCCTACTATCCAGGAACTTATGGAGCAAATGATGATCCAACAGGGAGATATCTTTAGAATGGATCATAGAATGAAAATATGGAAGCCAGAAATGCTCGCAATGATGGTTTGATAAGACCGAAGTTTGAATATGATGCTGCTTATGATGATGCAATGGTCATATTCATGAGGGGTGACTATTCAGTCCAATTTTCTACTCACCCTATTTTTACTCCATATCAGCATCAAAATTTGGATGTTGAAGAAGAAGAAGATGAAGACGATGATTGGTGATGTTTTAATTAGATTTTTATTTAGTTTATGTTTAGTTGTATCTTATTATTGAGACTGTTTTTTTGTGGACTATGATACTTTATTTCTACTGTATGTTGTGTTGTGAACTTTAAATTTGTGAATCTGTTGGAAAATATTAGTTTTAGTACTTTGTTAGATGTATTTGTAGTTAAATCTTTCTCAGCAAATTTAATAAATTTGTATATGTATTATGTGTTATTTAATGTTTTAAGTCTTGTACCATTTAATATTATCACCTGCAATATTTCAGAGTTAAACTTCAAATCAGAAGCTTCAACAGGTATGTCTTTTCTTTATGTATTAAATGTTTTCTTTCACCCTTTATTTTTCAGTTTTTCATTTAAAATCTTTTAAAAATTTAAGTTTGGGGGGGAAGAAAAATTCATTTCTAAAGAAGCGAGACTTAATTTTATTTGTCCTCAATTAGCTATATTTTCAAAATATTTTAAAAATTTAACATGACCTTTGGTATTAGAGGATAACTTTAGATAACTATTTCAATGTTTTTAATTATATGGAAAACTTAAGTAAAAAATTTTAAATAATAAAGGTTAATTTTAGAGATTAAGATATTTGGTATGATAGAATAAGACTAAGTTTTTCTATTTTAAGTAAAGGAATTTGTATTTTTGAAGTATTAAAAACTTTAGAGATTCATGTAAGAAGAAAAGAATAAAACTTTATGAAAAATCTTTAAAGCTAATAAAAATTTATAAAGTGAAGGAATGTAAAAATTTTTTACGTTTAAGAAGAAGATAGTGAAATTCAAAATTATTAAAGGCTATCCAGATATAATAATCCGAAAAAAAAATAAAAGAAAAAGAAATGAAAAAGAAAAGAAAAAGAAAGAAGAAAAAAAAAGGATTGAAAATGATCCTGAAAAGAAAAAGGAAAGAAAAGAAAATATGTGAGGAGAAGCTTGAGGAGATGCCTAATTAAAAATTGATTTCACTTGAATCAACTTGAAGAAGAAGACTTGGCTACATTTTCTAAACTTATATTTCAGTATTAGCATATTTACTAGTAAAGTTTCAT
>NW_018164503.1:1703010-1736140 GCF_001263595.1 Phalaenopsis equestris | reverse complement strand
GATATTCTAAGTGGCTTTAATATGAAAATTTGCAATTTTCCTTGAAAAGAATAGAGAATCAGAAATCTCAGACTTGATTGCAAGATATTTTTATACCTTTAGGATTAAATGGAGTTATTTTGAATTTTTCTTAAGGTATATTATTGTATTTAGTGGACTTAAATATAGAAATCTGGAAGTTAAAATCTTTACCATGAGTCATATTTTTATGTAGTGAAGGGGTTACTTGAGGACAAGTAACATTTAAGTTTGGGAAATTTTATACATAAAAAATATATACATTTTTAGACCCATATTTTATACTCATTTTTGATGATATTGCACTTTAATGGAATGTATTTTTTTGTTTTATTGCAGGTTGTTGATTTTGAGGACTTGGAGCTAAAAGGAAGCAAAAATGATGAAATTTGGAGTCAGGATGGAGAAGTTAAAAAATTATTTAGCGTCGACGGTGCTAGCCTAGACGCCAACGACGTCGTTTGATAGAGAATAAGGAATTAATTGATTGGACTCTGGTGTCGATAGCATCAAAATGGGCGCTGACGGCGCCAGTGTCGGTACAAGCCCTATTTCTAGAAGATTCGATGAATTTGGACGCTTTTTGAAGAGTTTTTGGATGCACTTATTGGAAAATCGACCTAGGCTCTATTTAGGGCCTAAATTTGATCAGAACCCCCCCCCCCCCCCCCCCCATCTTAAATTTTTCCCCTCTCTTCCACTCAATCAGTTTTCCTCTTCACACACCCACATTCCACGTCATTCAACACCATTAATTAGTTACTGTTTTGATAGTTTTGAGTTTTTGTGGTGAGTTTAAGTGTGAATTCTTCTCTAAGATATGTTGGAGAGGAAGAGAAGTGAGAGATTTCTTCTTCCCACATTTTCTAAGAGAGGCTACAAAGGATTTGCTTTGAGAAAGAGTTTCAGATAAGTGTTGTTTATTTATTATTGTTGTATAAGTCTAAGTAATTTACTTTATCTTTCTCCCTACTCTGAGATATGGTGAAATGAAGAGATAATATGGAAGTACTAATATTAAAATATAAAATAAATTGTGATGAATTTTCAACTTCGAACTTAATTTACTTTTATATCTGGCCAATTGGATTGTTAAAATATGTTGTGAAACATATGATCAGAGAAATGGAGTATGAGTTCTACAACAGAATGAGAATCACATTTAAGTCCATGAAGGAGTATTTTGTTCATGGAATTAGGAGCAAACAAATAAGAAATATACTTTGTTGGGTGTAAAATTGGAGATTTCTAGGGCGACAGACTTAAAATCCTCAATTTGATTTTAGTATTTAAAAATTAAAGCGAGAGTTAGCCAATGATTTTCTATTACACTGAATCAGGGTAGAGAATTTTGGAGTGGGAGTCAGTATCCTCCTAGCCTAGTCAAGGATTTAGAGACTAAACCTAAGATTAGCCAATGATTTTCTATAACACTGAATCAGGGTAGAGAATTAAAATTGCTCCTATTTGACACAATACATATTTAAACCATTTATCTCATCTCATTTCACCAAAAACTTATTGTAGTGGGAAAGATGTTTTTTCATATAAGAAATATTCACCACATAAACATAGTTTAGCATTTACTATTTTTAAAATAATTTTATTTTGTTGGCATCTTACACATTCGAAATTAGTGACAGTAATTTTGTTTGATTTCTGTAAATTTCCTAGTTAATTTATCATTTCAAATTTAAACATTCCTCGTGAGTCGATATTTAGGACTTAAACAGAAAATTTTATATTACTTTATAACGATACGTATACTTGCATAGAATAACAACATTAAGTGTTGAACGTTATCATTAATAAATTATCACTTCAAGTTTTTTGCACTATTGTAAAGCAGAGTCAACTTTATAAATTTTACACAACTATATTGTAGCAAATCCGCATCACTCTCCTCCCCTATGATTGGCCTCATGAGTTAATTTGCAGGCCAATCTTGGTAAAGGAAAGAAAAATCTTGCCAAAACAAGCTTATGCAAACTGACACAGATGAGCCACGAAGATGGCACCGGTGCACTAAGTTCAACGTAGGTGCGCCACAACTACAGCGTGGGTGTGTTGAAGGTTGAATAAACAAGTGAATGTCGGGCACAAGGGCATGGGTTCTTTAAACTGGGCGCTAGGGTGTTGAACATGGAGCGAGCTCGCTAAAGTTAAAGCTGGTGCGCAGTCTTAGTGGCTTGGGTGCGCTTGTCCGAAATTATTATATTGTACTTGTTTTCATTCTTCTTAACTCCAAATTCTTCGTTCCCCATGTTTCCTCCACAAGATAAAACACAACTTTCTCAAACATAATATAGTATAAGAAGATGTAAAATATGGAAACATATGCTACAAAAAAATCACATAATTTACTCTTATCAAATCCCCCAAACTTACCAATTACTTGCCCTTAAGTAGTTACGTAGCTCAGTTGGATTTTGAGAGAATAAAATGGACTCTTGAAGGATTCATAACTTTCAATTTGCTTTAATTTTGTGTAAGAAGAAAGAGATCAATATCCGTTAATCATTAAGGATTGATTATTTTCGGCAATTACTTATCCATTTTGGCATGCAACTTTTGTTGTTGTTTTGCAATATTTGTTAATGGATGTTTGTGATTTTTGTTGGCTCTATTTTTTTTTTCTATTAAGTTAGAGTTAGGAATGTTGTTCTTGTCTTTGATATATATAGGATTTTTGATGCTCAACTCTCATGCAACCTTCACTCAATATCAAATTATCATTCTACTAGTAGTTGGATGCAACACGCTCTGCATTTGTATCTACTTTGTGCTATTAATGCCTTCTTAAATTTTTTATGGATCTATCTTTTGGATCTTATCTTCTTTGTAGAATCATTGTTGTGGCTTGCTACATTGTTAGCTATGGGTGCGTAGGTAATGCCTTCACACTGATACAGCTTTTGAGCATTTCTATTAGAAGGCTTATGCTCAACCTTGCATGTGTTGTGATTGCACTATATATTGGTTCTTCTTATTGGTCAGAGCATGCACTATTTAAGTATTTTTAGCTTTAAATTCTTACTTTTTTCATGTGTGTGTTGAAGAAGTAAGAATTTAAAGCTAAAAATACTTAAATAGTGCATGCTCTGACCAATAAGAAGAACCAATATATAGTGCAATCACAACACATGCAAGGTTGAGCATAAGCCTTCTAATAGAAATGCTCAAAAGCTGTATCAGTGTGAAGGCATTACCTACGCACCCATAGCTAACAATGTAGCAAGCCACAACAATGATTCTACAAAGAAGATAAGATCCAAAAGATAGATCCATAAAAAATTTAAGAAGGCATTAATAGCACAAAGTAGATACAAATGCAGAGCGTGTTGCATCCAACTACTAGTAGAATGATAATTTGATATTGAGTGAAGGTTGCATGAGAGTTGAGCATCAAAAATCCTATATATATCAAAGACAAGAACAACATTCCTAACTCTAACTTAAAAGAAAAAAAAAATAGAGCCAACAAAAATCACAAACATCCATTAACAAATATTGCAAAACAACAACAAAAGTTGCATGCCAAAATGGATAAGTAATTGCCGAAAATAATCAATCCTTAATGAATATTGATCTCTTTCTTCTTACACAAAATTAAAGCAAATTGAAAGTTATGAATCCTTCAAGAGTCCATTTTATTCTCTCAAAATCCAACTGAGCTACGTAACTACTTAAGGGCAAGTAATATGTAAGTTTGGGGGATTTGATAAGAGTAAATTATGTGATTTTTTTGTAGCATATGTTTCCATATTTTACATCTTCTTATACTATATTATGTTTGAGAAAGTTGTGTTTTATCTTGTGGAGGAAACATGGGGAACGAAGAATTTGAAACTAAACTTTAATATTATTCAGGACTATTTTCTTAAGGAAGATTTACATAAATATTTATGTATCTAATATTTAAATTTTAAAATAGATTTTGACTATTTAAAAATTAAAATGATGTTATTTTTTATATGACATGAAAGATTTGGGCGGTATAAATGCAAAAAAAAAAAGTAAATTTAGGGTTTAGATATGTAAATGTATAGGAATTGGGTGGTCTGCATGTTATAAATTTTTATCTAGTACTATTTAGAAAGGTATATGAATAATAGCATATAAGTAAGAGAGTAAGGGTGTTTGCTCAAACAATCTCATGGAGGATTGTTTTAAAAAAAAATGGAATGGACCCCACTTGAATTGAGAGAGGTGAGTCCAAAAAAGGTGTAGAAGCAAGTCAAAGAGAAGAATACTTAGTAAGGAAATTTTTTAGATTACGTGTGATTTCTTATGAGATAAGATATTTCAATGCTGGCATTTGACCAATGACATTTTATTTAGAGGCTATTAATCAAAGTCTATATTGTAGCTTTGATAAATAGTAAAATATATGGAGAATGCTTTTCCTCCCACTTTCATGCCCTACAAAAATAATATACTCAAAAGCAACAATCTGAATAATTAAAATAAATTTTAATAAATAAATTTAATTTTTAATCATCTATTTATTATTATATTATATTCAATTTTTTCACAATCATTGCTCACCTAATCCCTTTTGATTATTCCGCATGGACCGTTGACAAAACTATCATCTTAATATTTATATATACTTCCAGCTAGGCGACAGCCAGCACATGTTTCCATTTTTCCACCACGTGTCTTTTTCATGAATTGGTTTACTTTGTCAAGCAGCTTTTGGACGCCGCTTCTCCCCACAAGCGCATAGCCAAGTCATTTGGGGCCACCATTCGAAACTGACGAAAGGGACCAAATAATAGAACCGCTGAGTTCACATCAGTGCTAGTTGTTCCGAAGTCAGACTCGCGGCAGCGTTTTCGGTGTGTTTGGCGCCGCGTGGAGCTTTCAGGTATGCGCGGCATTGTAAGTGCGCGCCAAGTGTGTTCTTAAATTTTTATATGTTGCTAAACTTTAATATTATTCAGGACTATTTCTTAAGGAAGATTTACATAAATATTTATGTATCTAATATTTAAATTTTAAAATAGATTTTGACTATTTAAAAATTAAAATGATGTTATTTTTTATATGACATGAAAGATTTGGGCGGTATAAATGCAAAAAAAAAAAGTAAATTTAGGGTTTAGATATGTAAATGTATAGGAATTGGGTGGTCTGCATGTTATAAATTTTTATCTAGTACTATTTAGAAAGGTATATGAATAATAGCATATAAGTAAGAGAGTAAGGGTGTTTGCTCAAACAATCTCATGGAGGATTGTTTTAAAAAAATGGAATGGACCCCCTTTGAATTGAGAGAGGTGAGTCCAAAAAAGGTGTAGAAGCAAGTCAAAGAGAAGAATACTTAGTAAGGAAATTTTTTAGATTACTTGTGATTTCTTATGAGATAAGATATTTCAATGCTGGCATTTGACCAATGACATTTTATTTAGAGGCTATTAATCAAAGTCTATATTGTAGCTTTGATAAATAGTAAAATATATGGAGAATGTTCAAATTAAACTCAATATAGCTAGTCTGGAAATGAAACTTTGTGGAGTTTTAAATTAATGGTAGGAAACTTTGGATGAGTTCCAAATTAAAGGCAAGCATCATTATTGAGTTCTTATTATTAAAATCACTACTCATAGAGGCAGTACTTTATGCAAGCTTTTTATTTCTTTCAGGCTAATTGAATTAATTGATGGGTAACTTCCTAAGGTGTATAGTGAGTTTAATATTTTCATACTAAGCATTAAGTTAAGTTTAACTTTTAAGTGATTTGTTTGATATTTATTTCTAGATGACTCTGGAATTTTAGTGACTTTATGGTGGTAATTTTCAAGTTATAGGTTATTCAAGCTAGATATTTATCATTGACATTTTAAACATTGTTTAGATTCTGAAAATGGCTCAATTATCTTAGCATGTGGAATATAAGTTCATTAGTTCCTTAATTTTTTTTCCTTAAAGTTGAGAAGCATATGGGATAAAAGTATCGATGATTCCTATTCAAAATAAGTGACTTTACCAAAGATTAATCTTGAGCATTAACCTAAAAGAAAGTATTACTTTTTATCACGTGCATAATATGTAAGCATTGATGCTTACACATTTAAGCATCATACTTCTTTTAAAATTTTATTATTTACACTATCAACTATACTCTTGATTTATAATTTCCCTAGAACTCTCATTCTTGTAGATTTCTTGTGAAAAAAGCATCTTTTATGGTTGAGATGTTTCCTTTAAGTAATGATTGAGTAGTACATAGATAGCTAAGAAGAGATGAATCTTTAATTATGTTGGATGATTGTTGATGGAGACTCTTTTCCTAAGAATGGACAAAATGGAGGGTTTATTGTTCTCAGATGCCCCTTTGTGTGCATATAAATGAGTTATTCTATACTTCTAATTTTGTAATAGCTAGAATGGCTATGATATAATCGTAAAATTTATAAGCAAAGATGAGAAGTAAACCATACCAATGCCTTGGATGGCTTATATTGAAAGAGGAGGTGAGTTGTTGGAAGTTTCCTAACTAATGAATGATAATAAATTGATGAATCATAAGCTTCTAGCATAGTCACCCTTAAATGTAAAGTTGTTGGTGAGCAAGATGTCATAAGAGACACCCCATATTGTATTATAATTGAGGTAATTCTGACAATAAACATAGAATTAATAATGATAATGATGATAAAGAATTTTTATAATGGATAATAATATTGAGATTAGATATGAAGGGACAACTCCTAGAAAAGATGATGCATATCAAAGATGATTATGAGAAAAATAGCTAGTTTCAATACTACTAATTAGGATAACCTAAACGAGAAAGTGAAACTCAATGCCCATAAGGATATGGAAACCTAAGAAAACATATAGAGATATTTAAAGATTCTAATAAATCAATTATAGATTATTGCATGTATTTCTACAACAAAATTAATGAAGAATAATTAATAATGATAATCCCTAAAAGTATATTCAGAGAAATAGTTTATGAGATAAAGTTTAAAAAATTCAATAGTCATACATTTAAGTTAACATTAAGTTTGAGACAGTGAAAGAGGCTGATCACATTGAGACCTTAATGCCATGGAAAAGTGAAAGCTTAAAGTCTTTAACCAATAAATTTAATGAGATGTATTCCAAGTAAAATTTGCATGCCACTACTCATGTGCCAATTTATTTCAAATATTTTCCCATAGTATTTTTGAAAGTTTAAGAAAAATCGAACAAAAGTCATGTTATTAAAGAAATTTTCAAACAGTTCCAAGATATGTTAATTTACTTATGAGTCCAAATTTATTCTTCTGTAATTGATTTGAAGTGATGATCTATTATGTGTGGTTCTTTTGAACCTTGATTCGACCATATGATGGATGAGTGTTATTGTCCATATCTAAAGAGTTTATGTGTTCTTCTCGTTTGGTATCCTCATGTGGATCTTAATTTTGTGATCTTTTACTTTTCTTTTCTTTTTTTGAATATTTTTGATGTGCTTCCATAGAAAGAAAATTTTTTAAAAAGATTTTAGTATAGGTACTAAAGTTCTATATTTTTTTATCAAATTTAATGTAATGAATGTGTATTTTCAAAAAAAAAAAAAAAGTTTATTTTTTTCTATTTTTGTGTTGATAAGATAAGTGTAGACCTTACTTCTCATTTTTGTTTAATTATGTAACGTTCTATATATAAAGTCCTACTTTATTTAAGTATCAATATTAAGAATGATGTTAGTCACTTTAAAATTATTTTTACATTAGGAAATCATACACTCTTTTTAAATGAATAATTATACCTTAAAAGTATTAGTTTGTTTTGTTGTTAGCCCTCTTTCCATTGAGACAATACAATTAGCCAAGTCATGGGTAGTAATTTAGACTTTATTAATTACTATGTAATTATGACTTTTAGTTGTCAGATCGATAGCTATGTTGTTGATTTAATGAATTAACTACACATGTGTTATAGAGGTAAGGATTTAGGTAATTTTACCTTAAATGTAACTCATCCTCATATGTTTCTTTCTTTAAGCTTAATTAAGTCTCTTGCTTTATTTCTATTTATAATTTTGTTTAGGGGGTATACTCTAGAATTTTGTTGGTTTTATGTCTACTTATTCTCTAATTTATTCTTGCTCAAAATTATAATTTAGATATTGTAAGTATTATGATGTGTTGGGAAAAAATTTTTGCAAATTTAGATTGAAGTTTCAAGAATTCAATCAAAAAATTGAAAAATAGTCTTCTTCTTGAAGTGTTGAGGCTAGGGGAAAACCACTCTATTCTACTTAATGATGCCTATAGAATGTGAGGAGATCCCTTATCACATATATGAAATTAAGATGCAATTCTACAAAGACTAGTTGAGGTTTAGGCTAATACTTTCTTTCTCCTCTAAAGTCACTGCAATGTAATGGTTTAGTCTTGACATGTACAACTATATACTATTTCACTAGTAAAATTTTCTATTTGGTATTCCTCCACAAGCAAAATTTAATGGAATTTGAATTTATTCAAAATTTTGCTCATGTTAAATGTCTTTTCATTCTGATGATTTATTATTTGATCTGTAAATTGCAGTGTTCTTCGAAATTATTTTTTTATTTATGTTGATATTGCACAATATTGCTTGTATGTTGTTGTAAGAACTATTAAATTATGATAAAATACAATACACATATTATGCTTATACCTTAATCACATATTAATTTGCATATCTTACCTTGTACATGTCAGTTTTATTTTTCTACACAAAGTTTTTAATGGCTTAGAAATTTAAATTTTTAATTATTTAATTAATCAAACACGTCATCAAAAGTAAAATACTACCTTGAGAGATAGAGATATTACTTTACACTAAATTTGATTATCTAAATTAAGAAACATTAGATATTTGCAATGGCCTACAATTAAAGTTAATAAATCTTTCTTCTATATAATCTAAAGACAATATAGGATTTATATCAATATGGGGTCTTAAACATCTTGTAAGTGCAAGCCCTATATTTAATTATATATTAAGTAATCGAGGTTACTTAAGAAAACTCTAAATAAATGTTGAGGTTTTATCTTGAAGAAATATTTAAGTTTAGCTTCAATGATTGAACATTAGGAATTATGAATTGAAAAGGCTCAAAAAGTGGAATAGTTAATATATGAACCTAAAAGAAGGGAAAGTAAAAGATATCAAATATACTGCGAAACTCAGTGACATCTCAACTATCTTATTATTCAGCTTTAATGATTTTCAAAGAGATGTTTATTTGATATTTTATCTTGATATTTTATTAGGAAGCTAGGGATTATGTCGCATGATATATGATCGTTAAAAAGCCTAGAAAGTGAGGATTTATGTCGTAAGGGGACAAAAAACCTCAAAATCTTAAAACTAAGACAAATCTCACTAAAGAAATTGAAACTTCGGAACCCTAATCAAAAGAAAAAAATAGAATGCAGTTGACTTACTAAAGTGTTGCCATCTAACCGCCTAATCACATTTAAAGCCATGCATGACTATTATCAATGATGCAAGACTGGGTAGTTTATTACTTTATTATAAATAATAGTTCATAAACTCCATTATAAATCAAGTTGCCTAGGTATGACTAGTATGCATAATGTGAGTATCTTTTTTGTAGGTTTAAGTTTAAATATTTTAATGCTCATTACATTCAAGTATTTTATCCTTTCTTGATTAACTTTTAGTACTGACTGAACCAAAGCATGTTGAGTAATAAGTCAAACATGTCATTGATGATGAATATTTATAAAATATGTTCATAAGGACAAATGATATGTAAGAGAAGAACTCACTTTCATAAGGTAATGACTCTCACAAGACAGACCATCACTTACTCTGCAATGTGTGAGTGCCTGAAGTACAAGAAATAGAAGCAAGATGATTGTACATGCCTTTGGTAATATTCTCATGGCTATCCCAAAATTTTAATAATGTTTCTACTCATTTTCATTTGGTATCAAATCTATTTTGTTTTATATGCATGATGTTTCTACAGTTGTGAATGCAATAATTTATGTAATTATTGTTTTTGTTATAATTTTCATTTAATTTTAAAAGGATAAGTTAATTTTTTTTAATTCAGGTATAAAATTTATTCCTTAGAGATCATACCAATAAGTCCAATCAAAAGGCAGAAATAAAGAACCGATCTAAAATAGGGGTAAACCTATTGAGCAAACATAAGAACAAGGATGACCAGCGCGTACCAATAATAGACCTATGTCAAACTCATTGATTGACCTCATCTGAACCATTGTTGTTGGTTTCGTTGAGTTTTATCTTTTCACTTTTATAATAATCATCTTATGGATGGTTCGGACGTTGATATTCAATAGAACAAAACACACCCTAACTCTAAAAAGAAAAAAATGCTACTACAGAAAGTAAACCCTAGTTTCCTACAACATCCTAACCGTTTTAAGTATAAAACCCTAAAAAATAAAGTTGGCACATCCTAAAGTTACTATAACATCCTAGAAATAAGAAAATAAAATATATGACAATCCAGTATTACATAGAACCATCTACTTGTTCTAGCAAGTGCCTAGCAAGCAAACAAAGCGATCACATCATGAAATCAAACTACTTCTATGATTTCTAAAGGGTTGGCGACTTATGAAATTTAAAGGAGGGTGAATTATGAAGTGAGAAGATTGATTAAGTTCTACTTTGAGATGGCCCTAGTTAAGATGTCCATAACTTTCTGTCATCCCGTGGTCATTGGTTTCGGATCTACTTAGTCAAGAAAGGTGGTTAGCCTATCTTGACAGAAATATCATTGTCAGTAACCATGGGTTGTGTCGTACAAAAAATATTTATAGACTCGGAGATTAATTATTATTATTGTTCAAGTTGCGTTCATTTGTGTTTGTTCATTAGGGGTTTACTTTACGTTTTAATATCTTTTAGATTTTATCGTGTTGGTGAGTTTTATCTTATTTGAATCTTACTTAACTTTTAATCAACTTACTTTTTATCAGGGTTGTCTCTAATTAGTTTGATTTTTACTAGGATTGTTTTCTTTTTTTGGTTCTTACATACATAGCATCCAATTCTTATGAATTTACATATCTTACTCCCAAACTTTGATTTTACTTATTGATTAACCTCTTGTGCTTAAGCTTTTATTTGTTTATGTCTTAATTTAGAATGTTAATTTCATTTATGATTAAGTTATTTATGATTTTTATTAGGTTTAGTTATCTTGAAAATGTTCATATTCTTTCTAAGGTTGTAAGCTCAAAAATTCTTTTAGATTTAATTGAATTTTAGGAGTTTTAAACCTAATTAGTCTCCTATTTTTTTTTTCTTAAAAAGGGGGATTTTGTGCCTTTAACTTCTATGATTTAACTTAATTAAGTTGTTGAATTATAATTTGGTGTAATGTTCATGATTTGGGTTTGTTACAAAATTGCCCTTTTTAATTAATTTTAGTTTTAATTTGTTCATTATTTTAGTCAAATAGATTTTGAGTTTATTAAATATTATTCAAGACTTGCTGAGTTTAATCATTCCCTTTTTCAAATTATATGTTAAGAGACAGAGGGACTAATGTGCAAAAATTTAAATTACAAATTTACCCTCCTATAAATTTAAGTGATTTTTATTTCCAATTGTTGGAATTACTATTTTAATTACCAAACTTATTGGCTTAATTTTTCTTTTCAATTTAGAATTGAGTTTTTATTTTCTTTATTTTTGTATTAACATTTATGTTAATTTTCTTTATTAAATGATATTTTTGTTGGAAAATAGGGTTTCTATGCTCAGGGGTGGTCTCTATTCTTGAAAAATCAGAGGACAGTCATATATATAGAGAGCACAATCAATCTAAATTTCAATAATTTTTTGTTTAATTTTTTTAAATTTCATGATTAATTAAGGGTTATAATTATTTTTAAAAATTATTATAGGTCAATTGACTTGGTTTTGTTTTTCCTTGGTTGCCCTCTATTTACTAAGCATTTGAGTTTTTATTTCATAATTTTTTTATTTATATTTAATTAGTTATGAATTTTTGAAGTTCAGTTTGATTTTAATGATTTAATTAAAACAAAAATTCTTATGTATCTACAAATTCGTGTGGCACTAACTGAATCATTAGACTCGTCAAAGTACCACGAGACGGGTTCTGCTGTCCACACAAGTTGCTAAGTTGGCATTAATCTGATGTACTAAGAAGATCTTGCGCTTCCACACATCTTGATCTTCTCCATTCATCTCTAATACATGAAAATAAATGATGTTGGTTCATCGTCCTCATGGGATGAAGAACTGATGAGGATAATGACTTGAGAGTTGTCCAAGTTGTAAGATTAAATTATCTTGATCTCACACACTAAAGTTAAATTTAATCGAGCCTAACATGCTTCTAGACATAACGAATAAATCTATAAGCTTAGTCATGCATGAAATTAAATTTTCTTTCACATAAGCCCAAGAGGTGGGGCCTCAATTAGAGTTGACAGAGAGCTTACGCACCTCCTACAAGCTTAAATTTGAATTAAAATTGGATCTTTGTATGCTCTATAAACCAAATGGGGGCATGGGTTGGTGTTGAGATATGCTAGGGGTGTGGGATAGAGAATCATTAATTTGGAAGGTGGTTTTGAGCCTCTGTGAAGCTTTTAGGATGTTTAATATTGGGTTTTATGGTGGTTGGTGATGATTCCATCAAAATTCCATTTTTTTTTTGGTGAATTGGAACTGTGTGATGGTGGGAATGGCTTTGAAATGATGGAGAGAGGTTGCTTGCTTCTGTGGCTTTGATTTTTTTTGCAAGGGCCTTGATTTCCATTTTTTTTTTGGTGAATTGGAACTGTGTGATGGTGGGAATGGCTTTGAAATGATGGAGAGAGGTCGCTTGCTTCTGTGGCTTGAATTTTTGTAGCAAGGTCATAGATTTTGGATAAGTGGTTGGGGAGTTTGAATCATTATGAGAGCTCTTGGGTTTGGCTCTATTATGCCCATGGGAGGCCATGGGTGAGCTTAGAAAGATCCTGGGGAGCTCTGGTGGCTTGCTAGTGCTTGGGAAACACTTGGGCAGATGCTTTTGGCAGAGGGAGCGAGTGTTTCCTTCTTTTTAAGTTTTAGGCATATGAGCTCCAACAACCATGGAGGTGGCAAAGAAGGAGTTCAAGACTATTGGTGAGGGTTTTTTTTAGGTGTCTAAGTCAAAAATTGGTTTTTTCTTAGTCTTCCATGAGGTGATTTGCTTTTATTTTGACCTGAGTGACACTTGTTGATTTCTTGGATTTTAGAATCATTGAATTTGAATTTTACTGTTTGGTTTTTCTTTGATGAGAGGTGTATTGTATTTCATGGGTTAACAAGATCCCTTAATAAGTTATAGTGTTATGGCTTGATTTTAAGGTTTAAATATTTTCTTGGGTTTTGCTTTGCGTCATGGGATTTCGGTCTTGGACCATTGATTAGGGTTTAGGTTTTTTTAGGTTTAGCCAATTTATTAGCCAATTTTAATTAATTTATTTATTTATGAATTTTAATTTAATTTTTGAGCTTATTTGGTGGGTTGTAAATTTGGTGATCTTTACCTGATATTTAGAGTTTAAGGTTTAAAATTTTAATTAGGTTTTCATTTTGATTTGATATATTTGTGGATTTTGGGTGTCTTTGATTTTAATTTTTCTCATGGTAATCAATTTAATTGAAGATTCAATTTTCTTATGTCGTTTTATTATGTTGGTTGAATTGGTTTTAGTTTGGTTTAATTTTAATATTACTTGAATTTTATGGGTTCAATTTGGAATTTTTAAAATTAAAAATTATGATTTGGCGTATTTGATTTTGGGAATTTTGGTTAAATTTTATTTTTTTTTGGTATTTTAATTAATTAATTTTTAATTAAATTTTGATTTAATTTTGGAATTTTACTTTTAAGGTTTTCATTAGGGGTAGACAATATTTTAGTCCAGAATTAGCCTCATACTCAAAGGGCTTATTCTAGAACATGAGGAGTTCCAAGGAGTTAAGAGTGCAAAGCGGTACCAAATATAAAATTTAAGACTTTGGGATAAAAGGGTCTCCTACGGCCTTTCCACCTTATGGGAACTCAACTTTGGCTTTAATTATTAAACCCTAATTCTCTTAACCAAGGGTTGAGGATTTGGGGTCTAACATTTGAAAACCTAAGCAGTGAAGATTTGCTTGCAGTTCTATATTAGTTTTGGTCCCATCACTAGTCATCTAAGAAAGCCACTAGAAAAATCCTAATGCTAGATTATGGGCTCTTGAAAAGAGGATAGTTCTCATTCAAAAATGAGGTCAATAATACAGTTACACACACACCAATTACGTTAAATTTGTTTATTTGTACAAAATATTCTATTGAAAATATATTTAGTAAACATAAAAACAATAGTCATCAATAACAAATTACAAATCACATCATCATGTTATCAAAATAATAATCATATAATCAAAAAATAAGTCATCAATAAAGTGTACACTTACACACATCAATAATTCAGCTCTTAAGTTGATCTAAGTAACTTGCCCTAACTAGGGCCAACCGACATAGTCCACATTATTATTTGGTGCTTTATCATTAGCTATTTCTTTAATTGTGATCTAAGCACAAACTTTCTATATTTTATCATAAATAATACTATATTGAGGTCTGTAAAGCTTACAATGGACATAAGCAGTCAAATCTTTAAATAACATTTACAAGGTTGCAAACATGCCCTGCATGATGGAATAATATGGAGATGCTTCTCCTATTAAGAAGATGAATGTGACTTAATTTGATAGACTGCTTGGCCATCGCATGTATCATCTCACTAATAAGCTCTACATTTGATATGCATTTGCGTGTGCGATCTTATGTGGATCCCAACCTTGCTTTATCTTTGTTTTTTTTGTGACCACATTTTTGTGACCTTGCTTATGACCCTTGCCTATGAAGTCACCAATTATAACACTTTTTTCTGCAATTCCACAGTAACCTAAGCCAAACCTTTCAAAGAACCATGACCTGAGTCACCGCAGACCAATATCTTCTTACATATCTTTATTGAAATTTTGTTTGTCATCACTAGTAAGTTCTTGACGATGGCTTGCCAAACCCTAATAATAATAATAATAATAATAATAATAATAATAATAATAATAATAATAATAATAATAATAATAATAATAATAATAATAATAATAATAATAATAATAATAATAATAATAATAATAATAATAATAATAATAATAATAATAGACTTTTGATTCATTTAATAGCAAACCAAAAATCAAAGAGTAATCTTTTCTTTACAAACAACCAAACGCTAAAAATTATTTCAAGTGTAATGAGTTAATTTTGCAATGCATTTAAAACTAATATACATTCTTAATACTTACTTTAAGACCTTCTAAATCCTTTTTAATCCAATAACCACATTTGTATCACAACATATTTGATGCTTGACATCCATGTGTAATTTACTAATTAAGCCTTAAAGATTTTTATTTCACATTTTGTTTAATGAATGGTGAAACACTTGCCTGAATAAACTAGAGACATGAAACCACATTATCCTTGAGATTCTTACAAAGATAACATATGCGATCATAAGCATACTTATAGAGTTATTTAAAATTTTTAGGGTGGTTTATGGCTACAAATTAGCCTCTAAAACAAGGCTTTGCCAATAAACCTAAATGATGTGAAATCACTATAAAAATCACAATAATGTAGGTAAAATAATATTTAATGCAAACAATAGCAAAAAAACATGAGGTTTTTATAGATAAAAGCGTGGCTAATCACTCAACAAAGTAAATAGTTGGAACAAATCACCAAATCACTTTTCATATGGAGGCAGTCCACCAAGCCAGTCTCCTTGAGTATTTCCCACTCAAAATATTATCTGAATAAAACTAAACTCTTGTTTTTTTTCTCATTAATCAACTTTTAAAGCGTTACAACAAGATAAGTTAAATGGCACAAAAGATTAGGAAGAGACGTAAGCTAGCCAAGTGTGAGTATGAGATAGGAGGGTACTTGGTTACACATGTACAATCATCCATAACTACTCCCCAAAGGAGTTGGTTCAGCCACTCTAAGTGAAATTTAACATTTTTAATAAATTTATATCACATAATTATTTTTTATTTAATTTTAATCATTCTCTCATAATAATTGAAAATCCAAATTTTAAAATTTCAAGGGTTTGTTTTTAAATTTAATTGTACTATTGTAAATGTCCACAAGCACATATTAAAAATATATAAACTTTCACATGGCATTCATACAACTTAAAAATAAAATAAAATTTTCTAAGTTTGAGACTTCATCTTCCTGATTATTCGATATCCTTCATTACTTGCATTCTCTTTAGATTTGGCCCTTGGTCATTTACTCATATGACTGGCCTAGTTTCATATCGAAAACCACATTAGAGGTACCAATTTTAGTGTAGTTGGTTAGCCAACAAACTAGCATCCAATATCCTTCAAGTTAGAGCTAACTAATCTATATAGTAACAAAATCATTTTAGTGTCCCTTGATTAATGACAAACAAGTGCCCGAATCAGAGGTGGGGCCAATAATTTTTTTAGTGGGGGCACAAACTAAAGATTTAAAAAATAAATTTGAATGTGTTCATCCAGGCTTGAGACCAACATTCATTTTTTGGCGAGGCAAGTGCTTAAACTCAACCCCTTGAGATACTTCATTTGTTTCCAACCAATGTGCTACACATTTAAGCTTATTTAGGATCCACATTAATTAAATCTAAAATTAAGAAAAAAAACTTACTTAAGAAAACATTTAGATTAAACTAATTTGATAATATTTAGTTATAATACTTAAAAATAGTAAATTTTATTTTAATATGAATGATACAAAGACATTTAAGATAAGTAATAAAAATATAACTTTTAAATTATTTTCATAATCTAATCTGAAAATAAGATTTAAAAATATTAAATTTATTTTAAGATGAATAATACAAGGACATTCAAGATAAGTAATAAAAAATATAATGTTAAAATCATTTTCATGATCTAATCTAAAAAAATACAATATATTTGAAATCATCACCTAACTCTTGTTGGTGTATTTGTCCTGCTATTACTACAATAATTTTTATATCACATGTCTTTTTCTTGTAAAATGAATGAAACTTACAATACTAAAAAAAAAAATCACAAATTTAATTTAACTCAACTGCATTATTATTAGAATAAATGTAATGAATGGAAAAAATAATGAAAAATAGACAAAAAAAAATCAAGAAAAAGGAGTCATTTTGTTGTCTTGGTATTCTATGGAATGACTACTAATATAAGCAATGAATTAAGAAAAAGGTTTTTCAAGTTTTACAAATGCAAAGTGTGACAAGCCGGCGCAAGTAGACAAGACAAAATGTTTTCTCAATCATAATAGATAAAATAATGACATTTGAAACAATCTTACTAATTGTCTAATTGATATGCCGGTGTTGGATTACCATAGTGTTGTGTTCTTGTTGGATTGGAAAAAATATTACATTTGGACAGACGTTTTGTTAGACTGATCTCCGCTCTTCTTTGAACAAACTTTTTTTTTTTTTGGCTGATCTCTGCCCTTCTCCGGTTGGAAGTTTGTTTCTCCATACAAACAATTTTTTTTCTATGGCTGATCTCCACCCTTCTCTACACAAACAACCTTTGGACACAATATTCGTCGTACAATTGTGCCATTGCAGACTATTGATTATCAATTATAGCTCTTTCGCGACTTCAAACCTATTGTAATATAATTTAAATAATTGAACAATTATATACTACTCTTATTTTTATCAATTCAATTAATAATATTTTAATATAAAATAAAATATTTTAATATAAAATATAATTTTTAAATATAAAATATAATTTTTTAATATTTATTCTAAATAAAACTTTAAAATATGATATTTTTTTCTATTTTTAATCTAAATATCTTATTTCTAATCATCCAATCAAAATAAAAAGCTTAACTTGTATAATATTTGAACGAACCACCTCCTTAAAAATTAGACTAGTCACCAGCGGTTCGTCGGATCAACCTTGATTCTAATCTGTTCAATGCAGAAACAACTTTAAACTTAGACCAAACATGTTGAATGACTCATCATAGTAGAATCGATCAAACCAACCAATTGAGCTTTGAAAACCATAATTTTATAACAATACAAAAATTTTATTCTAAAGGGCTGGGCTAATGGAGGCACATCCCTAATGGCCCCACTATAGCTCCTCCCATGGCCCTAATAAGTTCATCACATATGAACTTTATAAAAAGGATAAAGAGTAAAGGTCATGGTCATATTCATAAGCTTTGATTCCCAAACTAAAGGTTATGTTGGTTTCATTTTTGGTTTGTTGGAACTAACGTCAAACATCCATCCAATAAAGTTTCTTCGATAATTATGCAGAGATTACTTAATAATGATTTTATATAGTTAGCTGGCGAGGAAAACGATGGAAAGAGCTTTCCAGTCAATAAAGAATAATATCCAACCAACTACTCCATTAAAGAAGGCTTCATGCCGTCCACAGTCGTGTTATTGCGGGCTTAGAAAACCTTCAGTGCATTTGTTTAACTCAACACTGCGATTATCAACATTCTATTTTAGTTGATGCCAGTTCATATAATAGGTGAAAAATTCGAATATAGTCGAAAGGGTCATAAATTTGAATTTGTTATAAGCTAAATTAAAATCTTAACAGTTAGAGTTTGGATTTGAATATATAGTATACATAAAAAATGTGTCAGCGTTGATCTTGAAAGTATCTAGCGGTCTAGAGTGGAAGAGTATAGTGAAAGTTAGCCCACTTCTAAGAGCTCGTGAGGGCCACTTGATCGATGAGCGGATCCATGCAAACCAAACTGGCAAAACCAAAAACTAACTGAAACACGAAACTGGTAAAAGACGATCAGATGATACAAGCATGAGACATTCAGCCTGAAATGAGACAAAATAACATCCGAGTCAATCACTACATGAATACTTATCCGATGGGATGGCCAATGCTCCAATAGGCCGATTTAGGAAAATATTTAATTCTATAACATCTCCAATCATCCCATTGATGCCTAGAGGCTCCTCACTAGGGGTCAAGGATTGATATCGAAGCTATATCAGTTGGTAGATCCATGACGACCATGTTCAACCAAACGAGTTGACCATGTCGGTCCATGTCGACCGAGCTGATCCCACTGACCAAAAGCTCAAATTTGTTTAATACTATATCCTCTAATTAATTTAAAAGAACAAAGCTATTGCACAAGTATAATGAAATTGAAACTAATTTCAGATACATAACTTCAGCTATTAAATTATTGATTTGTTATACCTGCATGACTTCATTATCATTATTTATGAAAATGTGTTTTATTTATTTTGATTTCCTTAAAAATTGCTTGTAATACCACAATCATAATTCGCTATAAAATAAAAAATATATACTAAACATTCATCTAATCCACTACAATGTATCATGATGAATTAATAATGATGTGAATTAACATTATGCATTAAGAAACTTGTAGGCATCCAACGGTGCCAAAGAAAGGAAGAACGACTAAGGAGAGCCCTCCAGTAGAAGATCGAGAGGCCCACTTATCCGATCGGACATAACCGTCTAAGCCAAGCCAAAGGCCGACCGAGATAGGAAAAAGACAAAAACGACGAGTGGACGATCCAAATATGAACTAATTGGATTAAAGCAAACAAGATAAGCATTCGAGCTAACCAATATGTGAAATCCAAGCAAAGGCATTGACCTGCTTTCAAGTAGATCCAATTCAAAGAAGGAATCTAGTTTCTCAATGTCAACAGCCATCCTAAAGACTCCCCCAGGCACCCTCATCAGGGACCGAGAATTGGCAATACAATAGAGCTTTGTAGTCATTTCACAAGCTTTTCTCATTGCAGAATGAGCTACCTATCAGGCTATGGTGATTCACCCTCTACCCAATAGCCTAGACTCGCTTCGCTGTCAGGATCCTCTCATCCTGTGATCAAGGTCTGATAACCGGACTAAATCAGTCGATCAACAAAGCTTGGTCGGCTAAATCAGTCCTGTCGACCCAAAGCAAGACAAGATTTGATGATTGTCAATGCCGACTCACCCAAATCGACCAAACCTACCATATCAAGTCGAAGCCATACTAACCTAGCCAGGCAAGCCAAAGAGCAACCAAGCAATAAGCTCATATATGTAAAAATACATAGAATATTTTGTACAAACCCCATTAAATCAATGGAAGAAATCTAATATCACTATATTGTGCCCTATTTTCTATAAGTAAGAGATCATTTTATGAATAAAAACGATAGATAAGATGTATTGTTATTCATTTTGTCCACTCTTCTCTCTCTCTCTCAATCTCTTTCTTTCTCGTTCGTCCACTCTTCTCTCTTTTCTCACACTCTATTCCTTGGGAAGTGATTCATGGACAAATCAGAATTCAACGTTATAAAATGCGTGGTGAGCATGGATCATTCCACAGACAAGAAGTAGAGCATCACATTGAGAAGAAACACATAATAGAGACAAGAGTAATATGGAGTACACTGAATAGTTTGTAAAACCACAAATCTAGGAGCTGATGGTTCAAATGTTGGATGCAATCCATGAGGCACTTACTCAGCAAAAGGAGCAGCATCCCTCAGAAGAAAGTTTGGCGCCCAATGATTGTGGAGCACCCTTAGCTTCAAACAAAGAAGGAGACACCCGGTAATTTCATAGTGCTAGGTCGACAATGATCGACAAGCATAAGTTCTGGTATACTGAAGCACCTTGATAGCCAGATAATGCATTCTATCAGCAATTATTTGAGGTTGAGCCCCTAAGAAGCTTCAATATCCCATCGTTGGTGTTCTATAAGGGTAAAACAGATCCAACTAGCCATATAGCCTATTTCGAGTTGACTGTGTGTTTGTTGAGAATCACTAAACTCAATGAAGTGTCGTCGTTTCTTTTCCATGTTGAGATATTTGGCTCTCACGTGGTTTAACACATTATTGTTGGGGAGATTACGTCAATGATTAACTTCAAACAAATATTTGTTGCACAGTTTGTTGACGCCCATAAGCTGTAGAAGAATTCCCAAGATCTCAAGCAGATCAGACAAGGGCTTAATGAGAGTATTCACTCATTCATTGTCCGCTTCTATAAGGAGATATTGAAAGTGTGGGATTTAGAGCCTATAGTGGCTCCTGTTGTCCTAGATCAGAAGTTAAGAGAGGCACTATTTTGATACGCTTTGGGTCTTCAACAACCAAAGATATTGGCTGAGATGTTAGAGATGGCTAATAACAATATATCAGTCAATGAGTAAAACTTTACCCTCACTTCCTGTAAGGGAGAATTCTCCACTTGTCACCAGTAGAAGAGAGCTAACTAAGGCAACAAGTGGATATCATGAGATGACTCACACCCTTTTGCGTGTACATGATACAAAGATGTCTGGTTGCCTCGAGAAAATATTGTGAATGATAAAATGTACAATCTAAGAAGTCATGCTTGTTATCCTGATCACCGGTTGGCTTGATACAATGAGCATCCACTACCTTTCCTTGAAGTGACAAAATTAACTTTGTTGAGGGTCTTGATAGCTAAGATAGTGGAGGTTATCCTAATCCTATCACTGAGACCACTAGCATGACATGAAAGAATGTCGAAACATTCGAAGCCTTATTGAGGAGTTGATCAATGATGTAATTGTAGCTCCATTAGAAAAAACCTAGAGGAAAGGGAAAGCTCCGAAGGATAAAATTTTGGATGAGCTTATTCGAGCCAACACCATCCATATTGTTGGAATAGTTTTTGTTATCTTGGGAGGAAAAAGAGACTCATCCCATCAAGCTAGTCTGAAAAGACTTTAATTGGGAAAACTATGAGCAGGCACCATTACTCCTAAACGTAGTCAAATCCCCCCTGTTGACTGCATTGATGAGGATCTACCCCCTAAGGGGGACCCTTATAAAGAAGCCATCAACAACTACCGACAGATCAGTGAAATTTCTCTTCAAAGAACTGTTTGATAAATTGGGACTTGGAATCAATCTACTGATTGCAGAAGTAGGCCCCACTTTACAACTTTTTCTGGCAAGAGGAAGGAAGCATTGAGGGTCTATCGCTCTATCAATTACATGATATAAAATTGATAAATAATATAAAAAAAATTGATGAATTTTGATGGTTGGATCATCACAAAATTATAAGGCTATATTTTGTCACCTCTTACTTAATTCTTTCAAAGCTACTACCTCGAATTATCAAATGGCAGGGAAATTTCTAGGTGAAGAGGAAGTGATTACCGTCCGAGGCAACCTGGAACAATATTGCACCTGCTATCTTTGAGCAGTCAGAAGCGTCAAGTATTAGTTATTCAAGCTTAAAAATTTTTGTGAGGGAACTCAAGACTAGTGAGACCACTAATCAAATTCGAGCAACTGAAGGAATGTCGGATATTTTTTTACATAAACAAATATTTAGATGTTGCATCGAATGATAAACTAATCAGAACTCTTCAAAACCATCAAAACCTTTTTCCTGACATGTAGCTGAGATGTCGAGGATTCTGATCGATGTCACTTTTCATTGTTTGAATGTTATTATAGCTACTTGAAGCCGTTACATACGAGAAGTCCAATATTCGACTTGGGTGTCCAATATGGTGACGGTACATGATCCACCTAAAAATAACATGTTTTTAGTGTATATTTTATAAGCATTTTATGTTCATTTTTTGGATGATATTACACTTTAAATGAAGGTATTTTACATGTTTTTTTGTTTTAGGTACTTGGAAAGGACATTTAGAGAAAATGAGGGGAAAATGAAGCAAAAAATGAGCAAATATAGGTGGCACTATTAGTGTCAGGGGGCACTATAGTGCCACCCATGACGCTAATAGTGTCAGACTTCAGCCAAATGAGCACAATAGTTCCCTAGAAACTCTTTCTAGAAGATCTATTGAATTTGGTCGAATTTTAGAGGGGTGTTTGAAGCAACCCTTAGTTATTTTCTGTTTTCTATTAAATGAGAAAGATTTGGTCGAATTTAGAGACCTTTTAGAGCCTTGAAACTTCAATTGGGCGGCAATAGTTATTAAGGATTTTATTATTTTGTGTTAAAGTGTAAGTGTGAGTGTGTTTTAGGGTGTAACTATTTGGAGATTGCTTAAAGGAAACTCTAGAAGTTTACTTCGGGAGAAGACATAAGGTACTTTGTATTTGTGTTTAAATTTTGTAATAAGACTTGGATTTCAATACAAAAATTTTGTTTTTGTTTAATCTTCATGAATTATGAGTAGTTCACTTTCTTCTCCTTACATAAGTGAATTAATCTTGCAGGATGAGAATAATTTAAAGACTTCTTTTTACTCTTAAAAATTGTGATGATATTTTCTTTGAATCTTCATTTAGTTTACAAACTGGTCACTTGTGAGGTTAAAACTCATTGAGAAACATAATAACCTGGGAGGGCTATGATTTCACCCAACTAGTGGATACTACACTTCATTATAGGCAGAGCCATGGCGATCACCTAAGGGGGAGTGCAAATAAATAGGGAGATAAGTTTTAATGGGAGTAGAATTGGTTAGTTCTACAATGGCAAGCTAGATTCTCAGCAGTTTGGCTTAAGGTTTAGTACCCTAATGTTGGGATTCGACCCTCATAGAGGCATAGGCTTAGGGGCATCTAGAGGTGGGATGCTAGATAGTTCTGATGCGTAATCGAGATGTTAAGAATCGGCCTTAAGTTAGCCAATGTTCATTGCTAGCACGGGAGAGGGTAAGGGATAAGACATGCTTCTATTTGTCACAATACATCAATTTTATCTTAAATAACTTAAATCCTACATAGGTTAAAGTCTCTTTACAAGGGAAAAGGTTTTCCATAATATCCAAACTCGTTGTTATATTTTATTAAGTTGTTACATTTAGTTGATACTTTTTTTTTAACTCTTTAGTAGTAATTTTTAGTAAGCATATCATTATAGACCTCTTATGTGATTAATTTAAAATTTAAATAGAAATTTTGTAAGTTGATTTTAAGAGTTACTGCTTTACTCATTGGATCAAAATTAGGGTTTTTAAGGAAAATCCTATATTTCTTGAAATGATACGTATACTTGCATAACACCTCTAGTGTGAAAATTTATTATATAATTCATAAATCATTATATTTGTTCACACTAGTCGCTAGATACTAGTCGCTAGATATAATTTGAGAATTTGAGACATATTTTCTGTCAAAATATTGGAGATTAAAAATACACGTAATTGTTGGTCGGGTCAGTGCAAAAATCAATTGGTAAGTTGAGAATACGCTTGGACTTCACCAATTTGAACACTGTCTACTTGAAAGGCAGTTGCCCCATCCTCAATCGGCATGCTTGTGGATGCAGAGGACAACTACTTGGTGCTAAGCTTTCTCAATAGGTTTTCCAGCCTCGACCAAATAAAGATACACCATGTCGAAGCAGAGAAGACCATGTTTATCACTAGCGAGTGTGTGTATTGCTATAATATAATGTCCTTCAGTGTGAGAAAAGTTGGGTCTACATACCAATTTATGATGGATGTAATATTTTTTTAAGCAAAAAGGAAAATATATTGAAGTATATGTGGATAATATTCAACTAAAAAGAAAAACGCTCGAAAAATATAAAGAAAACTTGAAGAAAACCTTCAAAATGTTCAAGAAAATTAATATGATACTCAATCCACTTAAGTGCACCTTCGGGCATCAATAGGCAAATGTTTGAGCCGCCTTTTAATCCCAGAGCGGATAGAAATCAAACCTGAGAAAGTGCATGCCCTAATTGACATGTCATACCCTTAGAACACCAAAGAAGTGCAAAAACTGACCGGTCAGATTGCACTACTAAGTTGGTTTTTCTCAAATTAGTCAACAAGTGTGTCTGCATTTTACAAAACTCTAAAACTAGTGAAGGATTTTTGTCGGGTCAGAAAAATGTGAGTAAGTGTTCAGGAACCTAAAAGATTCCTTGGCATCACTACCACTCCTCTAGAGCCTGAAATTTACAAAAGAACTTTCTATACACTTGGGAGTTAAACTTGAAGCTATCTGGTCAGTTTTAGTCTAAGTGGAGCTAGAAAAGCAGTTCCTGGTTTTCTACGTCAATCGAGTCCTCTGAGGCATTGGGCTCAATGTTATATTATGGAGAAACTATTATTTGGTCTATTTATTTTAACTTGCAGGTTTTATCCTTAAATATATTCTTAAACACATCCATTCAAAGTCCTCATTAACAATCCACTCAAATTCATTCTCTCTCGGCTAGAGCATTCCAGTCGACTCCTCAAATGGGTACTTGAGCTTAGTGAGTTTGACATCATCTCCCTGAACCGGACCACTAAATCCCACGATTTCATTGCAAAAGATTTTCCTTTATCATGCTTCCTCGTTCCGGTCCTCATTCTGGATCGATCCTTGAGAGGTCAGCACCGACACCTTTTTAATGTATAAAAGCACATAACCATCATGTTTTACACATCTCATAGCTAAATATCCATTTATGTTATGTATTAGTGTCAAAACATATGCATAAATAGATGTGTGCTACTTTAGAAAAAATTGACATTAGTAAAAGGGTACTATATTAGTAAATATTAAAGTTGAGATTTTAGTTAAAAAAATATACTAAAAATTGGGTCGTATGTATATAAATCCTCTAATGAACTACATGTCTGCCAACGATTAGTTATGGCCAGTGTATGTCGATTAATTATCTAAAGGTAACGTAAATAAACGGACGAGGATCGAATTGGGCCAAATTTACAAGGGGAAGATTTATTGTAGAGGCCCATTTACGTTTCACTAAACTATTTAACATCTGTTTCCAATGGCCTTGCATAGCTTTGGGAATGCCAAGGCCCCTTTACTATTTGTAAATAAACTAGAAAAATAAATTTTCTTCGTCAATTAGTGTTGAAAATAAAAAATTACTATAAATTTAAAATAAATTTTGCTAAAATTCATAAAATAAAAGAAAAGGATTATTTAAGAAAATAGGGTTTTATTATCATGAGGAAGATGAATTATCTTTGATCTTCATATTTGCTTATAGGGCCATATTGTGACTTTAAAATCGAGACTGAAATGGTCTTTTGGTTGGTTGAAGTGTGAAGTGGTCCTTCGCCCGATTTGGTCTTGGCTACAAAGAATTGGGATTGTATTGATAAGAATTGTGATTGAATTAGTGAATCAATTTAAGTTCTAACATTGATCAATCTTAGTATTTTTTTGTTTTTTATTTTGATCATATGACTAGAAATTAAAAAATGTAAATTGAAATTTCAAGAAAGTATATGCATAAAAAAGTTGTTTTGGATTATTATTGAAAAATATTGTTTTAAATTAAAATACTGTATTATATTAATAAAGTATCATTATTATATCATTTAGATCATATTAAAATAATTTAAATAATTTTATTATTAGTCATTGCTTAGGCTTATTTTCATAATCTTGGATGAGACATCATTGTTTTTTTTATCATGTCTTTCTCTCTTTTATAATTATTCTCTCTTCTCTCTCTCTCTCTCTCTCTCTCTCTCTCTCTCTCTCTCTCTCTCTCTCTCTCTCTCTCTCTCTCTCTCTCTCTCTCTCTCTCTCTCTCTCTCTCTCTCTCTCTCTCTCTCTCTCTCTCTCTCTCTCTCTCTCTCTCTCTCTCTCTCTCTCTCTCTCTCTCTCTCTCTCACAAAACTTTTCCCATAATTCTTTATTTATATGAATTATAAAAGGAACCCTTTATGTTTATATTCAATTCCATAAGTAATGATTGAATTCAAGTTTAATCATATAATGAAAACATTTAATGTATGTTTACTAAAGATTTCGTTTAATTTAATAAAGTAATTTAGCAATACAAACATTATTAGAATGAAGGGTATCATCAAGAAAGATATAATTTTGGAAGGTCTAACAACTTAAAAATGGTGGTAGAATATCAATTGGAAATACTTTAATAGGGAAATTTACATACATACCCCACAATTCTTATTGATTTACATTTCAAACACTCAAAGTTTAATATCTACATTTATAACACATTGGTGTCATAAGCCTATGCATTAAAATGTGTATTTTATTTAAAAAATAAAGTACTTGTGATATTTTAGATGTGATGTCAAAGATTTGAGCAACATACATGTAAATATGGATGTTTAGGTTTTAGATATGTAAATGTATAAAAATTTTGTGATATGAATGTAAATGGCCCCAATAAAAGAATAACAATAAAAAACAAACAAAAAATACATCTGAAAATTTTTAATATTAAAAAAAGGATATTCAACTCTTCCTTGTTGCTATAAATATAAATATCAATGCACTAATTTTAGGATTTGTTTGGGGCAGCTTGTGTGTTTCAAAATAAGCAGAACCCGTGGCCTGTTTTAGTGTTAAAAACTCAAACACGCCAGGCAGCGTTTTCAAAAACGCGCAAACCAAACAGTTGGACAGCGTTTTCAAAAACGTCGCCGCACTTATAAGCTGCCCCAAACGGGTCTTAATCTTTGGTAACTTTTTTTAGTACATTGAAAAGATGATTAAATAGATATTTAACAACGATTTTTTATCAGATTAACCCCTATGAAAGCTACCGCTTCGATAAATAGGAGTGATTATTGTGATAAAATGTAAGAAAATAAGTAGATCTTATTTATTTTGGATTATACCACTCAAGATACGCATTGCAAATAAATGCTCAGTTTACATTCAAAAGCCACATAATATCATGTTACAACAATTTTAAAAATATGTAACAAACTTTTTCAGGACTTTATAATTAAAAGAAAGAAATAAATATATTTGCATACTACTATCTAAAAGAGAGTTAAAACCACAAGAAAGATGAACAATGTGAGCTTAGTGAAGTAGTCTTTTCATTTTTAACTAGAGCTAAGGAAAGATGCATCCGAAGCACACGTGAGGCAAAGAACTCATCATTTCCTTATAATATTTGTTAAGGAATATGATATTCCTACAATTTGCCATTTACACTCAATTACTTGCTTAGCATTCACTTTTAGAAAATAGCTATGAATTTCTTGGAGAATGGTCCAAAACACTTCACAAAATTCAAGCATCACTTCTCAATCTCTCATTTATAAGTCCTTATCATGGAAAAATCTAGCCTTTGAATTTGACTACCTCCTTTGTGACAACATCCATATAAATTAGTTTGGGATTCTAGTCAAGTTAGCAGTTCACCCAATAGCTTGGACAAAACTTCTTAGCTCAATAGCAAATTAATTCTAGAAGTATTAGAGAAAACAAGAAAAAGGTCAAACAAAATGATTTCATCAAACCAAATTTTCCTTTTTATTGAAAGTACAAAGAAAAGCAATATGAGTTAAAATAATGTCCTCAGGCATTTGTCACACTCTTCTTGCTGAAGATTGAATAGTCATCTCTTCATAAAAAATATTTGTGTCCTTATATTGGTTTGCAAGCTCTTAGAGTTATATAAATTTGCTTGAATAATAGTCATTACCAATATTTTATCTCTTAGAAAGCTTTCTTCAATAGATTGAGGACTATATAAAGACTTCAAGTACATTTTTCTTGTTCTTTGGCCCATGAGCTTAGGTATTTCCATCTTTTGCCAACTATTTCTTTTGGGGTATGCTTCTACCTACTCGCAGGCTTTTCTCACTCTTTTTATTGTAAAAGAAAGATGCTCAAAACTTTTGTACAAGCATTAGTACTATTCATATGGAGATATCTTTCACCTAACTGTCAATTTTTATAGACTTTTTTTTTTATTTTAATATTTGATAACTATGTCATTCTACTTGTGAAGCATTCTTCATATTTATAACCTCAAACTCCTATAAATTTATATATTTCCTCCTCTCATCAACCTTACCAAGTAGTCTTTTATAATTGCTAATTCTATTAAGTAGTATTTCATGGGGTTTTTTTTTATTATTTTTTGGCCACCATAGATCTCAAAAAAGTTCTGACGAAATGATTAGATATAACATTCAAAGAATAATATATCATTACAAAGGATAGAATTATTACTTTAGAACGAATCTAATCATTTGGAATGAAAAGAATTTACATAATTAATTGATCTACGAAACCAATTTTTTTCGCTTACCTTACGAGTGTAAGATAAGGTTTGATTTATTTTGGGGTCAGGTATTCTTATGTGAGGGCTCCCTCATAGTTAATTGCATCTTAGAAGTTGTAGCTCCTGAGAATATTCTTGATTAATTTTTTTGCTTATATCATTCCCAATTATTAGTAAACGTCTATGAGATTTTGAAGACTCGAATGGAAGATTTGATTGGAGTTGAACGATTGAATAAGCTTGAATAAAGATCGATTTCATTTAAATTGAGAAACTAGAGTTCATTGAATATATTTTTATTTTAGGGTATTTTGGGGTCAACATTTAAGTTTGATTAATTTTAGGTTTGTTATTAAATAATGAAAATGGCATTTTAAGTCTTTAAAACTGATTTGTTGAAAGATTTAAGTCTTTTGAGATTAATTTGTTAGAATTATCAGGTTTCTTTTAAGTATATTTTAAAATTTATTTAAAAATATGAAATTCCATTTAAGAATTATTTAGTTTGAGTTTATTTACAGATTTTTTTTAACTTATTGAAATTAATTCAAAATTAATTAAAGTTTCTTGAACTTAATTTTAGGTTTGTTTAAAACTTTTTAAACTTCATTATATTTTTGTTAATGTTTATTTAATTTTTTTCATGTTTGCTTAAGTTTATTTTTAATGCATTAAGTTTGTTAAAGTTTATTAACATTCAATTAGGTTTGTTAAGATTTACTAAAGTTTATTAAAATTTATTAAGATTTTTATTGAATTGTTAATTGAATTTGATTTTTTAAAGTTTGGTTAAGTCTTATTAAAATTAAGTTCATTAAAATTTATTAAAGTTTATTAAGTTTTGTTAAGGTTTGTTATTATGATTTTATTTAGAGTTAATAGTTGGTTGAAATTAATTGAATTTAACTAAGTTTTATCGAATTTGAATTGACTTTTTACAATTTTTAAATCAATAGGGTTTAGGTCCAGCAATTCAAGTTTAAAATATTTGTATTAAGCTTAAATTTGAGGTTTGGATTTGGAGCTAATTCAAAATTGAGATAAACTGGATTGCAATTGGTCTTATTTGAATTGAATTGTCGTTGAGTTTTGGATTTAATTTAGTTGAATTAATCTAGATTGGATTTGAGATTGGAATTGATTTAAAATTGAGTTGATTTAAATTGAAACTGAGTTGAATTTGAGATTGAGCTGAATCTTAAACTAAGGCGTAAGAAAGGGTAATAGATGTCTAGATAAAGGTAAAACCCAAACCTAAAATGACTAAAAAATGTAGGTTATAGGTGGACCAACCTAAATTTTAGGAATAACACTCCCTGTCAAGATGTCATTGGCTTTCTATCATCCCAGTTGCATTAACATCCTTAGATTATTAACCATCAAAATAATATGAGGTCTCTCTTGTCATCATAGCAATGACTTAAAATAGGTTTTCCTATTATTAAGTGTTTTTGGGTACCTTTGGTAACATGGTTTACTTACTACAAGGATACCTCTATAGTCCAAGGGGGTAGGTTATTTATTTTAGAGGTCCAATCCTTGATTCTATCTATTATGAACCTAGTAATCCAACCTAAGCTTCTAAACTAAACTACTCTATGATGTGTGTGGACCTAGGTTCTCCTCTCTGTTGGCTAACCTTGGGTTCATAGTTTGAAGCTATCCTAGGTTGGAGTTAGTTCATTTTAATTATATTCAAGGTTCACTTTTTGACTTACAATTTTTTTGATTTTAAGTTTATCAGTTATGGTGAAAAAGTAATGTTCTTCTAAGAGTTTTGATATTCTAGTTTTCCTAGATTATCAGTTGGAGGGAGCTAAGAATTAGGACTCTTCTAATGGTTTTGAGTTCTAATTTTTTATCCTAAATGTTCTTATTCTTCATTCCATATGATAACTTTGAAATCCATGCCTCTTTTATGGATTCAAATTTTCATGTCCATTTCCTAAGCACAAAGGGATGCCTATTGATGAATCACAATCCTCAATCCAAAATCATACCAAAATTATTAACATGGTTGAAAGTAAACTAAAGACATGCCTATCATAAATAGTTCAGATAAATAATTCCTAGAATAATAAAATTAATAAAATTATCATAAAAAGCCTCCATCCAAAAACATGAACATTGAAGCAGTAGTTTTAGTCCTTAGCACCTTAGGAGAAGTTGACAATCCTATAAACCTTAGCATAAATTGTAGAGAAAAGTTGCATGTGTTAGGGATTCAAGATGGTTATTAACCATTGAACTTCATGTTAATAATAGAAGTTTTATATTAATGTAAGATTGAAGATGATGTTTAAATAAACAATTTTTAGGGGAAAATAAAGGGTATAACCATAATAGAGGAAGCATACATATGGAAAAAGAAGATAGATCCAAAGAAGAATCATAATTTATAAGAGAATTAAAGAATATAAGGGAGAAGAATACATATTTATCAAAGAGAAAGAAGAATATTACTTAGTAGAAGTTAGAAGAATAAAATAATCTAGATGCAAATAAAGAAAAGCCATCAACTTATGAAAATAAATCCTAGTATAATGTTGGGTAATTTGTTTTCTTAATGTGTTTTGCTTATAATTAGGTTTGTAATTTGCTAAATCATACCTGTAAGGTGATTTTTTTTCTTATGTACTTCTAAATTTATATGTTTTTATAGTGATAATACAGTTTTGCAGTTTACTACATATAATAAATATCAAGTTAAGAGTTCTCAGCTGTCAAAAAATACTTGTAATATTTGATATGCTCTCATTGTTGCATCACTTAGTCTTTCTTTTTTGCCATAATTGCACATAAGAATTAAAATAAAAATGCATAAATTTAGTGGATCTGCATTTATCTCAAATCTTATATAAATTATTAAAATATGATTTTTATAATGAGAAATTAGAATATTGTTGACCCCATGGGCATAAACTTATAATAAATATTTAGTGAACACAAAAATATTTTATTATATGCAATACTATTTAAATAAAATGTATTTATGCAAAGAATATACACTTCTAGTAAAGGTTAAAAAGGCAAATTATGAATAAAATATACTTAGAAGAACATATGTTACTAAAAAAATTTGTGGTCCAAGTTATTAAGATCTAAATTATTTTATTTCTAAGTCTTTTATTAGTTTATTATTGAGTGTTACACATGCTAAAATGACCAACACACATATTTGATGATTGAGTGCAACATAAATCTAATATAAAAATTATTTGAATCAATCTTAAATAATCATAATATATAATTTGGATTGTATTATAAAATCAACAAAAATTAAAAATCTCTAAAATCGATTTAACTGCATGACCTCTGAGTATACATCTTTTATAATTATGGTAAGTTTTAAATTATAGATGAACTATTATCTTAAGACCATAGAATATTATGATTAATAAAAACTTATCATAATATCATATTATATGATTTTTATTGCTATGCATTATCTTTATATTTTTAAGAAAAAATCTAGTATGATCAATGTACATTAGGTAAGATTATTTAACTTTTGGAAAAATTATACTACATGCTACACAATATAATATATGATCAATTTGATTATCAATTAAATACTTAAATTCAATTAACATTAATTGGCTTTAATCAAAATTTGAATCTAATCATATTATAGACTTAATAACGTATAATTAATTTTGCTAATTAAAATCTATTAATCACATGGTAATTTAAATGTCTATTATGATCTTAATTGAATTAATTATATTGTATGATCTACATTTATTGTATAATCAACTAATAAATAACTTTGTTATTCATTTTAATAGCCTTAAGATTTGATCAAATAAATTAAAATTGTTAATATAAATATCTATAAAACCTCGTTAAAAGAGAGCAACAAAAATGTACAATCTCTACTATAAAAAAATTATTAGAGAGAAAAAGAAAATGCACACTATGGTAGTCTTTATCTTTTCAATACCTTTTGATTCTTCCATTGTTAATCAAATTTGTTATCACCTTTTTTTAACTTATTTATTCTTCTTAAGAGAGACCT